>NW_021319650.1:299775-345202 GCF_001605985.2 Dendrobium catenatum | reverse complement strand
GTACGATCCAAGCTATGTGGACAATTCTGTGAATAGACCATACTGTACGAATCTCTTTGTACTGTACGATATGTTCAGATCTAAAAACCCTAGCCATAGTTTAGTTTAAGTAAGAGATTTTGCACCGTTCGTACTGTACGAACATGTTCGTACTATACGATCTTTTTTTAAATACTTATTTAAATTAACCCGTGATTAGTGCATGAAATCCATGCCTAATTAAATTTTGAACATCATACTATACGAAACTGATCGTACCATACGATGAACAGAGACGAAGTATGATCGTCCCGGATATCATCCTGAACGATCTCTTTATTTTTATCACATCGTACTGTACGATAGTAATCGTACCATACAATGAACAGAGATGACATCTGATCGTCCAGACCATCGTTCTGTAAGAATAGTATTTTGTGTATCGTACCGTACGATATTATATCGTACAGTACGAATTTTTTTTGAACTGTTCGTACACCTTCGTACCAGGACGACATATGTTTATGAATATCATACTGTACGAACAGTAATGACTACTTTTGAAATAAGAGGTTTTTGGAGCCTGTTTTTAGATGTCAATCAAGTCCTTTTTCAGTAAGAATCACAGAGGGGGTGAACGTGGTTAGAGAGGAATTCCAAGGGAGAGAACTCTAGAGAAGTTCTTTAGGGTTGAGAGAGGAAGGAGAAGGTGAGTGTTGTGAGGGAGAAGAGGTGTGAGGGAGATCACACGGTTGCTCCGTACTTGCTCCATCTTGCTCCTCCTGTGGCCCTAGAAGAATTTGAGGGAGGATCTCCAAGGGAAAGGCTTGTCTACATCCGTGACCTCGAGGTTCTCTGCCTTCTCCAGGATGGAGAAAAAAGAGAAGGATCTCTGCCATCACCAGGAGGGCGAAAACAGAGTTTGGCACCCCGCCACGCCGGGTTGGTGAAAGGGAGGTTTGTAAAAGCTTCTCCACCTTGCCAAGGGGGGCAAAAGGAGAACTATTGTTGGTAGTGAAATCCTTGCGCGGAGGACTCCGGGGAGTGGACGTAGGTCATATTTTGACCGAACCACTATAAAAATTCTTGGTGTGTTCTTTCCTTATCGTCATTTACCTTTTACTTGCATTTAATTTTCATAACTATTGCATGGTGAAATTTGTGGAAGAAAACTTGCTTAAAGTTTTGTTTTAAAATTTCAAAAATAACAAGAAAAATTAGAACTCCTGTTTAGGGTTTTTTTTTTTTGAGAAAAAGATTTTCACAATTCAACCCCCCCCTCTTGTCATTTAGTAATTTCACAACGAAGTATGATGGATTAGTAATATGCAAGCATTGGCATAGTTCTTCATATTTAACAAATTTGTTGAGATGGATTTTTTTTAGGGTAATTAAAAGTACATGCTTAGTTACTCTTCTAAGATTTTTATAAAGTGACAGGCTATGGGAGTTTAGAGTTGTATTGAGAGTGGAATTAGTTAGGTCCTTCCTTTGCCTCTTCACATTTGACTTAGCGGTTAGTAATGCATATGCTCTGTATAACATCATATTAAAAAGAGAATCATTAGGAAACATAATAATTTACAATTCATCAATATAAAAAATAAAATTCATATAAGTGTATCCATTATTTTAAAATTGATTTTTACAAAAGTAATTGAATCTCCAACAAACCTTATTTTTATTAAGTAGGATAATTATTCAAATTGTGTTTATAGTACTTATGTTTACAAATAAACATTCTTCCTCATGGGATTGATACTCTTCTCTATCACCATATTAAGTGATTTGACATGCACACTTGCATATATTATATGGGTTTTCATAATTTTATATCAACAGAATCCTAAGCATTGTTTAAGGATTGCTATTGCCCTAAATCATATTCACCATTCTTTATGTTATCGATCAGCATGCTATTTCAATTTAATATTTTTATCTTCTAAATTAGTGAGTTATTTATTTTGTGCATGTTGTAAATTAAACCTTTTAAGTGCAATTACTTGATTAAAATTAGATCGGTATCAGAGTGTGACCAAACATATTAAAACCTTCACCCATTCAACCATTTATCTCATAGTTATGGTGAATTCATGTTTAAAATGACTTTATGAGATCTTTAAGGGGTTAAAATATGATAAAGGGTAACAACTTGAACAATTCAGATCATTATTCCATGATCTATTGTGATAAATGGGTTTATTTCTTATACTAAAACATAACATTCAAAGAATATGAGTATCAACTTCAAACATTTTTATGCAGATGCCACTTCCTACCTATAAATCATTTTCTTATGAAAATTATGTTTTGTAACAAGTACCAAACATAACATTTAATCATTTTGTCATCCCTTTACTTAAAGAAAATGCATATATGTTACATTGAAGATATTTGAAATTTTTAGAGTCAAATTATGCATTTTGTCTTAAGATTATAATTTTAAGAAAAACAATTCATGATATATAAAATTGAAAATCATTTGGTATATTTAGTATAAATAATCACTCTAGAGCAAGGATCAACAGATCCCTTAACATGCTAAGGTCAATAGGTTCCAACATGGAACAATATGTTCAACTAAATGGTGATAACCTCGCAAATGCATTTTCTTCAATTGGGCATAACTAGAGATCACTAATTCTATAATATAATATTTATAAAGTTAATTCACTTATAATTACATGGAATTATGCTAGGCTTTCTTTAACTACCATTGCATATAACCATAAAAATATTTGCAAAGTTGGAAGCATTAAAAGAACAATGGTTACATCTTATTTTACATGCATTCTAACTTTAATTTTAATGTGATCATTCTTAATAAATACTAATATTTAAAACCCTCATAAACTTATTTCCTTAAAATTGGAGTTTCCTATATCAATATTAAGCCTTCATCATATTATTTGTCCATTTCTTGATTAAGATAGTTCACTTTAGCAGAGTTATATTGTGTGTTGGACTTGTCAATTGGTGGTATATTTTGGCCTTAAAAACATTAAGATGGTTATTAGAGTCTGTAACTTTTTAAAGACAAAAATGAAGCTAGTGTAATTATTTGTTATTGTATATATATTGAGGGTGAAACCACCTTTATTTTTTAGGGTGGGAAAATGCATTATAAGAAAAATTAAATATAAAAAAAATATATACAAGTTAAAATTTAAAGAAAAAATATGCATTTCATCAAAAATATAAAATTTTAAAAATAATTATAACTTTTGACTTCTAATTTATAACTTTGATAACGTTGCATTCAAAATTTATTAGAAATCAAGGCAAAAATATCTATCTCAATATATGGTATAAGGCAGTCATTAAACCACTTATTATTTATTTTACTACACAATCAGTGTTTAAAAATCTTCATCACAAAAAATGTTCTCTTTACTAATATATATATATTAATTGTTTTAGTAATTAAAAAAAGAGTAACAATCATCACTAGATGTGGAAGAAAGTAATTTTATCAAATGTCTAAATAATGATGATGATATTTTAATCATTAAAATAATGCATTGATATTCGATTTTCACCAAGAAATTATCTCAAAAATAAAATGCAGATAAAATAAAGTACAAAAAAAGATAAATCGGAATCAAACACAAAAATTTTATAATGGTTTGATTAAATAATGACTTATTTTCCTTCCCTTGAGTCCTCCTCTCTGAGTATTTCACTAAACTTTAGTGTCTCCTCTTTAGCCCCCACATCTTAACAGAGAATCCATTATAATATTTTACCAACCCGGTGCTGTAAACAAACTTGACCTGTTTTCTTACCCTCCTAGAGATGTGAGAGAACCACACCACCTTTCTCACCCTCCTAGTGATGGCCAAGAACCACAACCACTTTTCTCACATTTGTGGTGATTCGAGAGAACCATAACCTCCTTTCTCACCTTACTTGTGATGGAAGAGAACCATGACATCCTTTCTCAATTTCGTGGTGATGATAGAGAACCCTAACCTCATTTCTCACCCTCTTGGTGATGGAAAAGAACCAAATCATTGAGCTAAAAAACTTCTTCACATAACCACCCAAGAAACCTAAAAAAACACTTGGAGAAAACAAGGTAAGACACTTGCTTGGAGTAACCGTGTGAACTGATCACACTACTTATCCCTTACACACAAGCTCTCCTTTCTTCTTTTCAATGTTCTCCTAAATCCCTTCTCCTAGCTATGTTTCTCAAGAATGCTAAGTAGCCAAAAGTCTTGAAACAAGTCTATTGAGAGTTATTAAATATAAGACCTTATAAAAAGCCCCAAAATTCAAATCTATAGACACTGATCATATAAGACAATCCAAGATTATTCAATATAATTAGTTAAATCACTTTATTAGTACTATAAGAATTGTGAGGAAGTGTATGATCAGTCAACTGATTATTCTAATCATCTAACACAATGTGAAGAGTCATAAACTATGATTAGTTGAAATAATTTTGTTTATCATCTAGTATAATGGTTGGTGGATACTTATTATCCCATGTAGGGATTTGGTCATATAGTATGTCATCCCTCGTGATCTGATTTGACAAATTTATAAAAATTGTTTCCCTAATTATAGGATTAATTTTGACAAGATTTAATTATAACAAATAGAATGATTAGTAAACATTTTGAATTTGAAAATATTATTTAAATTATAATTTATGGTTGGGATCATTATTTTAGCTTATCATTCTATATGATCAAGATCGCACAATACAATTAATTCAAATTTCTTTAATTATCGAAATTAATCATTTTAAGGATTTTTTTAATTAGTTGATTATAGAGTACGATATGGATCATATAGTATGATTAGTTCAAAAAATTGAACTTCTAATTTTTTCATTGTCTCACTCTCTTGAGTGTGTGTGCATGGTCACAGAATCTAGTATCCAAAAAATACATAATTTTGACTCAAGAAATATAGAAATAAGAAAAAGAAAAAATGCATACTCTTTAAGACACTTAACCATATTCTACCTAATCTTGAGGTGATCGATTTTACGTTGGGTATGGTGTATTTGAAATGATAGTGCACAAAAAAAAGATATGATTTAATAACAATAGAAGGATATAACATTGAAAATAATCCAATAATATTTGTAATCACAAAAATCACAATACTTTTGTCCATATTAACAATAATCTGTCCCTATTTCAAGATGGAAAAAATTGTTTGTAGAGAACTTCATTTTATTTTTCTATGTCTTAAACTCCCCCTAACTAGTAGAATTTTTAAGAATAAGAAGAGATAAATTAAATAAGATACAAATAACAAACAATATGCTACTCCCCTTTTTTACATCATAAAAAGACAAAATAACTAAATAAAGATACACCAATAAAATAGACATTACAAAGTAAACAAATGAAAATAATACATATACAAGCACTAAAATAGAACAAACTAAAAATATTTAGGGCCCTAATTAGATAGATGTTGTGGTGGTGGTGGTTAGAAGAATTATTGAATCGAACTGAATTGCTCCCAAAGATAATCCATATCATTTTCATGTCATTGGTGCTGCTCTGCTACATATTTATCAAATTGAGTCTCCCACTGATTAAATCTTTGAAGTTGTGTATTATACCAAGAGGGTTAATAAACAGGAGTAGGTGCTCGAGGTGGTGCTAGTGCTCTTCCTCCCTTATCTCACTCAAGCTCAGGGTCAACATTATGAATATTTCTATGAGGAGGACTATGAAGGATGTGGAAAGGGATATTTTAGTAGAAAGTTGGAAGGTGGTATGGTAGTCTAGAAAATTAGAAATTGTACGAATATTCAAGATGAAGGCAATGGTGTGTCCTAAGGAAACATTTGACTTAGTTTAATTTCTAGGTTCTCAAATGTAGGTTAGGTTCTCAAGATATAAAATATTTAAATTAGCTACATTGAAATCAAACTCAACCATTATGAAATAAGTGGTGAGGGATAGAAGAGGTTTGATTTTAATACAAGCCCTAGTTTATTGTAATTATTGAGTTTTGAAGGATATGTTGTATGATTCTAGCATCATATACTAAGGTATTAACATGAGGAATATTGTAGTTGACAGTCAACAAAGGCCCAATCATACTTAAGGTTAGAAGCTAAAAGGTGAATTTTCTCACCAGAGGTAGAAAGATGGATGAATTCATGACATATTCGTAAGTAATTTCAAGGCCTCCTATTGACATAAGATTGGAGGGTAGTGTTCTCACTATATATTTAAAGACTGGCAAAGAATTTAAAAAGGATTTTAAAATTGAAAGGGTAAGCAAGTGTGAGAATTAAAGGTAGGGGGTGTGAGTGAAAAGAATGACTACATGGGAGTTAAGAATTTCCTAATTTAAGATTTTTGAAAAATGTGGTGCCAGCAGCCTTGTAATTATTGTATGCCTCTTCGTTAACTACTTTAGTGAAGCAAGGATCCACGGGTCATTGAGAGGAACTTTTGATGAGAGTTCTTTATCACTTTCCTTTGGCCATTTGCAAGGAGAAAGATTATAAGGAGGAAGGAAGAACATTTGAAAAGAGTTAAGTGAAGAAAAAACTTTTTCCCTTTCCTCCAAATAAAAATTTTCCATATCATACAATATGATAGGTAGTCATATAATATGATTGAGTGCATTCAATTCATTAAGTATGATCAGTCAAAAATATTATCTTATTAAAAAGTACAATAAGAATCATACAAGATGATTAGTTTGACGAGGGTCATCCCGAGGAGTCAATTAGGATGATCGTTGACTAGTTAGATCATCCTGTATGAAGACGAGCTTGTGTAGTACGATATGATATAAAATATTATAATGACCAAATTTAATTCATTCAATGACTAGTGCCACATGTATCGTACAATACAAATTAGGTGTTCGTATGGTATGATCACCAATTATTAATCAATCGGAGCCTTTGAATGTGTTGAGAGAAATGATGTGTAAAATTATGTATATCATATAATACGATATGATATCATACATTATAATATGAGAAATTTTTTATTTATGTGTGATGATCAGAAAAACTTTATACAGAGATAAATAAAATGAAATTTCTCACAAAAAAATAAAAAACTAACACAAATAACAAAAATACAACAAAACACTAAACACAATAGAAAACTACCCAAAAATCATTTATGTTCTAATTTCCAAATCATCCTGATTCAAGAATTAATATCAATGACACCTATTCTAATCCTTAAGGTGCTAAAAGTTTTAAATTCAAGTGGATTTGTAAAGATATTTGCCAGAGGTTTTTAATTTCAATATGATCTAATTCTATATCTCCCTTGGTTACATGGTATATAATAAAATGATTTCTAATGTCTATGTGTTCGGTCCAAGAGTGTTACATTTAATTTGTTGAAATATAGATGACACTAGCCTTATCAAATATGATTTAAATAGTGCTGACAGGTAGTCCAAGATTTAAGATTTTTTTTAATCCATAGGACTTGTGCAACATAGCTCCATGTAGCTACGTATTCTACTTCAATAATAGATAGAAGTTTAATAAAAAAAAGTGTTTTTGAAAAAAATTAATTATCTTTAGGAAAAATTAATTGCTAGAATTTTAGTTTTAAAATTGAACTCTTCATTATGAATGATATACCACCATGGGAGGCAAACATATAATTTTCTAATGGGTTCAAATTAAAAAAACTTTGAATTCATTCTGATTAACATAGTCAAACTCAGGAAAGAATAACATATGACCCCATAGGGACAAAATGAAATTTAATTGAGTGTTTGACTATAATAATGCAGATAAGAGATCATTAATTTTATAATCAAAATCATGATAATAATTGATATAAATCTCTGAGGAAAAAAGATATCAATCACTATTGATCATTTGAGAATGACGATAATGATCGTTGATTTTTAAATTTCTCAAAGATAATTAATTAAAGGTTTTGAAAACTTGAATTTTGAAAATTTGACCTGGGTTCTAAATCTCCTACGAGCATAAGCCCTCGTTGTTAACTACACTGTAGGAAACTTAAGTCTCCTATGAATACTCTTGATTAAAATAGTGGTAGAAATTTTATTTAAGAATTCAAATCTCGATATAAAAGTAGGTAAGGGTTGGAATTTAAAGGGAGTGGATCAAATTTGAACACTTATTTTTAGAGTCAAAAGAATAAGGGTAGGAGGCACTTAGATTTGTGAAATAATTAAGAAGTGCCCTAGTCTTTCCTAAGTGCTTTCTTGAATTTGAATGAAAGACATTCAAGTTTGAATGATTAATTTTATTAGAAAGTTTGGATTAGATTCTTGGATGTTAGGGTTTTATAACCTTAGCCTGCCTCAGAACCTAAATCTAAAGTGAATACTAAAAATATTGGCCTAAACCTAGCTAATGCAATATAAATCTGGACTTATCCTGGCCTGAATTGGGAGCCAATTAAATCACCTAAATGCTTTAAAATCATGAATCTGGTCTTTTATATAAGAGTGGTGGGGATATTAATTAGATTGAGTTGAAGGAGTTGGAGTGGACATCTAGAGTAGATTCCTTATTGACCCCTTTTATATATGTTGGGTGCTATGAAACTTGAAATAAAATGCAATTACATTTTAGACTCATTTAAATTTGTTTCTAATGCAATGCATTCTAGTTAGCTCGATAAAATGCTTAAAATCAAAATGAAGTAATTTTTTTGAAAAAAGGCTTAAAAATAAATTTTATCCTAGATTACATATATTTCCCTTAACAGATATGAACCCTCATAAGCTAGGTGGTCTGCCAAAACTCGTGGGCTTTCCTAGACTTACTTCTTAAAAAGTTAGAGTTGATATGTTATTTTGATTAAAGTAGAAATAGTTTATTCATATCCTCATGAGCAACTAATCTGGTTCCAGACAAAAACAAAATCAACATGCAAGATCACCAAAAAAACTATTAAAAGCATGCAATCTTATATCATAATCAACATCAAACAATCAACATTAATTAACAAACCAATTAAAATTTAATTTCCATAGGCAAATGTCTTTTAATATTATAACCCAGGGTATGCAGGAAAAGTAAAGTGGCTGGATACCACTGACAATAAGGTGAGATTTCTAATCCTAAAACTCAAGTGACTTTGAGAATGGGTCTTCTCATCATCCACTTATTTGTCCTTATGCATGGCTTCATGTATCGTCATGTCTGGATATCCAAATGAGACAAAACTACCCATCAAAAGGGGTATTATCTCTCTCTTTAGTTATTTTAAGATCATCCAAATTTAGATCTCCAAATGGAGAGGGACTCTCCCCTAAGAGATGTCCCTTCCTATTTGGATTCTAAATTGGATATTTAAGCATCCCATCTTAGAGCACTTAACAATTTACAACTCAAATACTCAAATCAAATTATATTGGATGAAAATTAAAATCTAGACTCACCACATGTAGGGTTAACAAATAAATCAATTGTTTAAAAAATAATCTCAAGCAGTTAATATTAATTAAGAAATATAAATACTAAAATCATAGCCACACTTAGCCATGCACTTTTAATTTAAAGGAGGTTTTAAGCAATTTTTGAAGCACTTATTGAAAAATTATAAATTTTAAAAACTTAATTATTTTTTCCCCTTTAATCAATACCCTATATGAGCATGGTCACCTGCATAAAATTGAATTAGTATAAATCATCCCTAACCTAAGGGTAATCTATCGCATAATCAATCATATCATAGAGCACAAAAAGTTAAGTAAACAATCACATCAACACCATCAAATTGTATGCAATGAAAACAATGGAAAACCCGGCACATAGTAGAAAAGTAAACACAAGCTTAACCAAGATCTAAAAATGATGTCCTAGCAAATCATCTAAAGTGTGTGAGGTAGGCTGTATGATTTGTATTTGTCCTATGTAGAATAATTAATTAAAGTTATTTAAAGTTCTAGTTGGTTGAAAGTCTTAAAGAAAATTTTAATTACAGTTTAAATGTTAATGACTTAAGATTAATTTTAAGATGTGTTTTAAAGGTTAGGTGATTACTACCTTTGTTAAACCATAGGTTACGAAGTTTATTTCACTTTCCTTAGGTTAAGTTAATACCTTCGTAAGCCCGAGTTAACCAGCAATAACTAGTACAATTAAGTGATTTGATTTAATTAAGGTTTAAAAGTTGATAAATTTTAATTAACATTGATTAGATCCTAGTTGTAAAGTTAAATTAAGGTTTTTTTTAGATTTTTAAGTGATTTTTTAATTTTAGGAATTTTATGGATTATTTTAATCATTTAATTAAGGGGTCAAAAGATAACTTTTTAATTAAGAGTGATTTTTAGAAACTTAGTATTTTTATAAAATAATATGCCTAAAGATGATCACTTAGATTATAATTTTGTTGCATTTTAATTTTTCTACATTTACTCATGAAGGTTTGAAGTTTTGACTTAATTTTAACCTAAGTTTGATCGGATTGTTGACTTTTTGACTTTGGCTAATTTTTGAAGGTTTGAAATTTCTGAAAAATATTAGATTTCATTCTGAATTGAATTCCTTTTATTTTGATCACTTTGGAATTTTCTATAATTAGTTATTACTTCTAAAACTTTTAATATTTATTGAATTTTTAAATCGATTTAAATAAAGCGCTTTTTATGATTTGAATCCAAATGAACTTCAAACTTCTTCAAATTAACTCTAAAGATAAAAAATGATCTAAGAAGGTATTATCAAGTGTTTGATTTTTTTTTTTTTTTTTTTTTTTTTTTATTATTTTGAATTAATTAAATTAATTAAATATTGATTTTCAATTAAAGTTAACTTAAGCTTGATTTTAATGTCGAGTTAAAAGGATTTTATTTTCTTAAATTGAGAATTGAGTTCTGGTCAATTTGAGGTATTATGTTTATTTTTTAGAATTAGATTTAATTTATTATAATTTTTGAAAATTTTAAGGAGCTTAATGATTTCAAAAATCAATGAGAAATTTTCTTAAGACTTTATGTGTTACTAAGTTTTAATGTTCAAAGTTTCAAATCAATAGAAAGTATCCTGATTCCTAGAACTTTTCTAAATTCTCTAAATGAGTTTTTAATTTCTATCCTTAATGATGTCCTTAAGTTGTGTAGGATTAGATCAAAGTCATGCTAACCCTTGAACTTAACATGCATACACCACACATAAGCACAATCCATTCCTAAATCTAGGAGAGCCTAAACTAAGTGGTGTATGCTTCCTAAGCATGCAAGGATTAAAAAAAATTAACACACATAAGATCTTGATTAGCTACTCCTCTCCTATGAATTCAATTCAAATAGCTCAATCTATTCTTAAAGTTCCATAGCATCTCTAAAAATTTGAAATATTAAATTTATATATAACTTTAAAATAAAATTTTCAAATTTATATTTTTTAATTATTAATTTAAAATAATTAAAATAATAACTAAAATAATTTTAAATATAATACGTATTTAAAAGTATTTAAAATTAATTTTTTTAAATGAAAGTATTTAATTTTCTAGAAATTTTAGTATAAAAAAATATTTTTTTTTCTTTTATTTAATTTTTAATGAATATTTGAATATATTTGATTTAAAATAGGTTTAAAAATAATTAAGTTAATTATTTTAATAAAAAACAATGGTGGTGGCAACTCTGGGCATGCGACATCTCTCGAAATGCAGCAGCTTATGATTAGATGGATTCTAAACCACGGAATGGCTAGATCAGATCCATTTATCGTATGATCAATGACACTGATCAAACATAAGTTTGAACTTACGTAAAATGTAATGTATGATGCATTTTTAAGCTTGTTCTCTCGATCCGATTAACCAAACAAGATGAAATTTTAAATTTAAATTCAGTACTTATACAGAAATCATGGGGAAGGATTGGTTCGGCATAAAATAAGCCTAATGAAAACTTATTTAGACTAGTGTAATCTAGACTAGGGTTTGAATTTTAATCTCAATTTATGGATGGATTAAACCATTTTTTGCATCTCTATTCTTATTTTTTATCAACGTAACTTTTCCCTCTTAAGCTTGCGAGCTAAAAAGCTCTAGATTGATTAGTATATTCCCTAGACGGATTAATGACTTGGTTCATCAGAATGTCATCACCGACGAGCTTTTATCTGTTAAAGAATATGAAGAAGGGTTGCTGGGGAACTCATCAGAATTGGAGTTAAGGTTTCAGAGCAAGAGTCTAGTGAGATCATGGGGCTTGAGTGAATGAGGCCCTTTTGAGTTTTTGCCCTATTCATCCTTCCCGATATCAAATGGAGGGTTAGGATCTATTAGGTAGATTTCTTAGGATGCTGCCAGGTGTCAAGGGGTGGTTGGAAAGTTGGGGAGAGGACAACTCCAAGGACACCCATATCGAGAGGTCTTATTGACCTCACATTGGCTTTGGGACCACTAGGGATGCTTAAGATTGATTTAGGGATTAAGGGGAGCTTAAGAAACTTTCATAAGTTGATTAGGATAGCTGGAATGGTTTTAGATTGAGTGGGTTAGGCTTAGGAGGAAATTTGACCACTTTGACCACTACAAACTATTAGTTTGACTGTTTGACTTGTCCCCATGCCACATGGAAGCTGGGGTGGTATAGGAGAGACCTTTGGATGCTGGTTGGAAAAGCTAGAGAGGGTTTGATGCTCTAGAGTTTAGAGTTGAGTGGAAATATGAGGGTTTTACCAAGTTTATTGAGTTGACTTAGTTAATTATTTTTATGTGACTCATGCTAGATTTGAGTGAATTCAAAACATACCATTGACTGATCTTGATAGTTTGAAAAGATTGCTTGAAAAGGATTTGACTAGACATGATTAATGGAACTTAAGTTGACTGATTTGACCAAATATGGGTTTAGTTGACAAGGTAAACTGATGATTGGGTCAAATTATCTAGTTAGCTGCAAGTCATTAGAAGATGTGATTAGAAGAGTTTGAAGGGATTTGAAATTTATCTGGAACTTAATTGGATGTAGGAAAAAACATAAGGAATGATTTGGTCAACCTAGACTTGGTCAGCCTAGGTTGACTTGGTCAACCAAGATGACCCTGAGCCTGGGTTTGGGTCCAACAAATTTGGTTTGAAATTTCAAACTTGCTAGAAGTGGTCTATCTAGTTTGAAGGTTATTTGATCTAAAATGTGTTATCAAACCCCAAAGGGTAATTTGGTCAAAAAAGGTCGACCTCGTTAACTTGACTTGACCAAGGTCTGGGACTAGGTCCATTGCACTCCTAATAATGATTAGGATGCATTGGAAGGAGTTTTGGGGCTTGATTTTAAAAGAGTATGTTAAAGTTTAGAGAAAACTTCAAAATTGCCCATAAGTGACATTTTGGTCATTTTGATCCCGGGTCAACTGGGGTCAAAGTGAGTCCATCAAAATATAATTAACTTCTCAACAAGTCATAATCAAGGTCTGAAAGTGATTAGAGGCTTTGGGTAAAGCTCTAACGTCAAAATCCACTGGGTCGCAAGTCAAGTGGCATAGACGTAAATATTTGAAAGTTTTTTAACCTTTGGAAATAGATTCAATTTCTAAGGTTAGAGACCTCCGAATAAGCTCAAATTTGGAGGGCTTCCTCTAGAGACATACCCTATCAATATTAAATTAATATACTCTAAATTAGAGGTCATTTGATTGAGGATTGATGTGTTTGAAAAATCCCTATAAAAGTGTTTCAAGATATGGCCCTTTTATCCTTAGATTTTTCCATGAATTTTTGGATTTTATCTAGAATTTGGTTTGAATGGTTATAATGAAATTTTCCAAATCATTTATGATCATTTGGGTGATAACAAATGATTGGATAGGATTGAAGTATGATTATAGCCAGGCTCAAGGTTTAAAGTTTCTATTTAATTATAGTCTTGATTAATTTTAAGGTATAGGTGGGTCTTAGGGATTGAAGTCTAGGAAGATCCTAGATTCTAACATAGTCAAGGTGCTAGATTGATCTGGGATTAGGATTAATCCAAGATATGGGTAGATCCTAGTGTCTGGAATCTAGAAAAATCCTAGGACCTAGATAGATCCTTAGGTCTAGATTAGCCTAGAGGAATCCTAGTATCTAGATTATAGAAAGATCCTATGGTCTAGGTAGATCCTAGTGTCTAAATAGATCTGATATCTAGATTGGTCTAAGTAGCTTCTTACAAAAATGAGGGAAATAATAGGGCTATAGAGTTTAATTTTCTACTGGATCAGAAGACTAAAGATTATCTTATGAATTAATAGGTTCCAGAAGTACTTTTCCTATCGACTCTACATTCTACAAAATTTGAATTAGAATAACCTATAATTTTGAAAGAAATAATATGCCTAGGATACCAAATTCTTAGGTTTTGGATTTCTAGAAGATATATAAGATTTTTTTTAATAGCACTCATTTTGAATTCTTTAGGATCAACATAAAATCGAGCTTAGAGAAAAACATAAAATATAATATTAGGTCTACTAGTAGTCAAGTAAAGAAGTGATCCAATAATCCCTTAGTTCTTCTTCTAGTTAACTAATTTTCCATTTTGATCCTTATCTAATTAAATGGAGAGCTCATGGGATTATTAATTCCTTGGCATTATCCATCTCTTTTTTTTTAGTTTATTTAATATACTTTTATTTTCTATGGAAATTTCAATAATCCCTTTGCTTTACACTAAAACTAAGAAAATAATTAAGCTCTCATATCATGATTATTTCAAACTCCTTAGGCATTATTTTTGAATATTTATCACCAATATTTTTATTTGTAAATTCAAATAGTGTATCATCTATATAGATTTAAAAAATGAGTATTTAATCTCTTTCATTCTTTAAGAATAGTGTGGTGTCTACACTACCCTTAACAAAATCTCTATCTAGGAGAAAGGTGCTTAGCCTTTCATACCAAGCTCTAGGTAGTTTCTTTAATCCATTTAACGCCTTTATTCGTTTTAATACATGATTGAGAAATTTTGATTTCTCAAAACTTGGGGGTTGCTTAACATATACATCTTCTTTAACTTCCCCATTTAGGAATGAGCTTCTAACAACCATTTCATATAGCTTGAATCTTCTAAAGCATGCAAAGGCTAACAGCACTGTAATGGCTTCTAGTCTTGCTACAAAGAAAAATGTGTCTTCAAAGTCTATTCCTTCAACTTGATTATACCTCTAAGTTACTAATCTTGCCTTATTTTTAACTTTTCTATTGTTTAGAATGTACACCTTACATCTAAATATATGAAGGTTAGAGTGATTAGGTGTACTTCTTTTGAGCAACTCATACAGAGTCTTATTGAACTTAGAAATAGAGTTCCTTGTATTCTCATTTGATTCTAGAATTTAAGGAAGGATTTTGGAGTGGGGAGAAGTCAAAGTTTTTAAAATAAGAATTTTTTTTCTTTGATCTGCCTTTTTCATTTCTTCGCACCTCAGAAAAACAACTCAAGAAAATCTGAGAATTACTTATCATTTCATTTGAAAGAACAAAATGTTTTTTATGTTTCATATCTTTATCATTTGTCTTTGAATGAATTGCTCTTTACCTTTCTTCCTATTGTTTTTTCTTCTCCAAATTGCCTGAGGATATGATAATAAACCCATTAAGAATATAGTAAGAAGTGTTCACTGCATCTTCCCATAAAGAAGTGAGTATTCAAAAAACATGGCTCTAGCTGCTTCTACTAGTATTCTATTCTTCTTTTTTGCAACACCAATCTACTGAGGGACTCTTGGAGCTAAAAATTTTTGTTTAATGCCTAGCTCCTTACAAAATTATTCGAATTTGCAATTTTCAAGTTCCCCACAATAGTTACTAAAGAAATTTATAATTTTACAGCATATTTTATTTTTTGAATTCATCTGAAGAGTGTTCTAAATTCCTCAAAAATTTTATTCTTATGTGATAAAAATCTATTTCGACTAAATCTTGAAAAATCATCAACAATCACATACTCCTATATTTTCCCTCCTAATCTGGCCATGTTAACTAGTCCAAATAAAGCCCTCCGAAGGACTACTAAGGAATTTAGTCTAAGTATGTTTTGATTTGTTTTACTAGTTGATAATTATTAAAGATTTGGTCCATATAAAAAAGTAGTTTGGGTATGCCTCTAACTAGGTCCTTTTGGATTATCTTCCTAATGTTTTTTATGCTTTCATGATATAGTTTCTTATACCATAGCAAAGATTCATCAGCAATTATTTTCAAGCAAAGAGAATTTGTAGATTACATGCAATTTAAATCAAGAACCTAAACATTGTTGATTCTCTTTGCATCTAAAATAGTATTCCCATTTAAACTATTCACACAAATAGTACATAAAAATTTAATATGAAAGCCTTTGTCACAAAGTTGAGTTATGCTAAGCAAATTATGTTTTAATCCATCTATTTGTAATACAGTTTCAATAATCAAATTTTTTGAATTACCAATCATATATTATCCTACCACTTTTCTAGTGGTATTATCTCCAAGTATTACCTTGCCTCCTACCCTACCTCCAACATGATGAATTGTTTTATGTCTCCAGTCATGTGCCTTAAGCATCCGTTGTCCAAGTATGACATGCTCTCAACAAGCCTTTTGTAAGAGAAATTCTACAAAGCCAATTACATGTTAGATTGGATAACCCAAGTGATTTTTGGTTCCACTGTATGCATTAATGAATAAGTTGTATGCATGTTATGGTGTGATGCATGTAATTTTAGCATCCACACTAGATGTGTCTTGCATGCACAGATCTTGGTTTGTACAAATGTGTTAGAGTTGGTGGTGTTCCATTTTGTTCTAATGCATGAATTTTTTTTCTTTTAAAAATTGATTTGCAGTATTAATGTATGCTGACTACAATCTAGTTAAGTTGCACATGCCCCTAATTATTTGAAAGTCTTCTAATTTAATATGATTTATTTTTGAGGAATCATATGAAGTAAATAAATAATTAGGCTTCTTGTTTAATGCATCAAACTCATCAAGTAATGGCACGTGATTTTTATCTAAATCAGAATGTTCCGCTATTAGAAAATTATGCTCATTCCACAAGGTAGTGTAATCAATGCTTAAACTAGCACACATCTTTTTTAGCTTTCTATATGAATTATGAATTTTTATTAAGATAATAAATAATTCATCATATGATAGCTAACATACCTCATCTTTATCAGACTAATCAAGATTATTATTTTTCATACAACATAGATTGGATACCTCTTCTTCTATTTTTGTTTTGATGAATATAAATTAGAGTCCACCTAAAAAGTCTTCTATATCGATTGCTTCTCCTTTTTAAACTTTTTCTTCTCTTAACCCTTCTCCTTGATGGAGTGAGCTTTTAGGATGGGTAAATATGATCTCAAGTATCCTGGCTTCAAGCATTCAAAATAGATAGTATCAGATGATGCTTTAAAATTATGTTTTGATTTACCTTTGTTCAACTACTGATAAGGCTTTTGGTTTCTTCTTAGAACACTCAGAATCCAAAGGCTTGAATTACATATATTGAGAGAGTTTAAATACAGTGCCACAAAAAGGCCCTAAAATTCAAATCTATCGACATTAATCATGGATTGTTTGGTAAAATTAGTTCAAATCACCCTGTTAGTATTATACGAATTATGAAGCATTGTATGATTAGTTCAATTGATTGGGATGTAATCTAATACAATATGAAGATTCATCCAATACATTTAGTTAAAATTACTTATTTTATCTTCTAGTATGATGGGTGGCAGATAATTATCATCTCATGCAAGGATCGAGCCATACAGTACGATTAGCTCCAATCATCCTGTATGATTTGATTTGACAAATTAATCAATATCACTTCACTTATGACAAGATTAACTTAGGCATGACTTAATTACATTGTATAGTCTGGTACCTATCGTATAGTATGTTTAAAACAAATTTTAAATTTCAAAATACTACGTAAATTGTGATTGGCGGCCAGGATCTTTATTTTTATTAATCGTCTTGTATGATCTGGATCATATAGTATGATTATTTCAAATTCCTTTAATTATCACAAATAATTATTTTTTAAATTTGCTTATTAGGTGATTATAAAGTATGATATGGATCATACAACGTAAATAGTTTAGAAAATTAAACTTCTAATTTTTTCACTTTCTCACTCCCTTGAGTGTGTGTGTGTGTGTGTGTGTGGTCACCAAGTTTATTATCCACCAAATACATAATTTTGACTAAAGAAATATAGTAGAAAAAGCAAAAGTATAGACTCATCAAGATGCTTAGCCCTATTCTACCAAGCCTTGAGCTTATCAATTTGGCATAGGGTACTGTAGATCTTAAATGCTAGTTCAATATATATATATATATATGCAATAATAACAATAATAATGGATTGCACAGTAAAGAACTCAATAATGTTTCCTTTCACTAAAATGATAGTACTTGGGTCTAGATTTACAATACAAACAATTCAAACAGAAGGATTCATAAATGTACACATATGAATAATGTATATAGATAACTCATGTTCAATGACCACAAGTTCAATTGGGGAAAAATCACTCAAATATAACATCATAAGATGAATTTGTTTCCTCTTATCCCCAGTCAAAAATGAATCACTTGTATTTAGACACGCCGTACAAAGAAGTAATTTATTGATCTTCTTTAATAATTTTAAGAACTTCTAGTTTTGAAGAATATATTTTAATTAAACTAATTAAAGTAAGAAAATTTCAACCCTATAGGTATTACTAGCTTATTGCAAAGTGATCTATTAGTTCAAACCTTACCCACTACTCAAAGTCTAGTAGTAAAATGGAAACCAATTTTATCATGTTGAAAATCTTTAAGAGTATCACTCCTACATGAAGCACCCATAGTATTCACAAGTTTTAAGCGATCTAAAAAAGATGTTTTATCTACAATGTATTTTTTCTTCATTCACTAAACATAGTTAGACTTAATAGGTAAAATAGTAAACATAAAATGCATATGGAGTGTCAATAAGTATAAATGCCTTTAAGCCATGAAACTCTCCTTGCATATTAGAAACCCCTTCATATCTTTGGCCACGTATTCTATATATGCCCAATGAATGATTTGAAAGTAAAGATTTAATAGTATTTGTTAGTGTATTGAGATGTGCATGAGAGCTATTATTAGTATGTGTATTGAGAATGCAATGAGATCCATTGTTGGATCTAGATGAAGGGGATTTCTTAGAATTGTGCTTTGTGCATTATTTATTTTATTAGTTATTGTAGTTGTGTATTACCATGAACTCTTAATCACTTAATAAAATAGTAAAGTTACATTTTACCATTAGTTATGTTGTTTACTGTTAGTTTTCAGTGTATTATTTTGTTATTTATATTTATTTCAAATTCCTTTTATGCTTAAAAATTGTAATATATCATTTACATGTCCTGCAATATGATTGCTTATATAGATAGAATAAAAAATTATAATTAAAAATTATACAAAATTAGGATAAAAATAAAATTCTAGATGATAGTTTGAATGAATAATGCATAATAATTCATAATTTCAAAAAATTAATAATTAACTAACCTAGATCCCATAAGCTATTGACTTAATTTGAAATTAGAAAATATACACTAATACATTGGAATCTAAATTATAAAAGGAATAATTTATTTTATAAAAAAGATGCGTACAGCTTAAATTAGGAAGATCATAGTAAACATAAGAAATGAATTAGTGATCGTATTGAAAACTTGTATTAATAAATTAGGGTTGCAAGAGGATGAAACCTAAACTGATGTTTAAAATCATTAAATACGTACCTCATAAATATTGAAGGAGTGAAAAATATTAAAAAAAAATAAAATAAACATGAGTACAATAAAAATTTTATTTATTAAGGCTTGAGTCCAGATGCATCTTAATAAAAAACTCAAATAAGATAAGCTAAGTGAACTTTTATATATGATGGTGAACTATTAAACTTGAAATTTAACTATAAGCACAACTAGTCCCTAAGCTACCTTATTCAATTTTAAATTTAGAATTCAAAGTGTATACTTAAATACACATTGGATAGATTTAAATTAAGCAATGAAAAGAGCCGCTGATTAAGATAATAATTATGACCTTTTAAAATTATAATTATAACTTTGACAATTTTAAATTACTTACAGAATGTGATGTACGTATTATCTTATAAGTGATCAATTAGCAATTTTATCATTACTTGAGGACAAGCAAGAGTTTAATCTAGGAGAATTTGTTAAGTATAAATTGTGTACAATTTATTGTCATTAAATTTAATTTAAACTTATTGTTTTAGTTATGTGCATATAAGAAATGTTCAAAAAAGGGAAAATTTTCTAAGTGTTGAATAATGTTGGATTTCCATAAGATAAAGTGCCACAACATTAAGGTCACCAACATTGATGTGCCTACTCAGACTTAATAGTATTAATTTATTTGTTTATACTGTCTTAGTAAACGCCAAAGCAAAACATAATGTCATTGTGCCATAAATTAACACCATTAACCATGAGCCTTATGAAAATGGTTGTTGGAAAGCCAAGCATGGCAACTCCTAAACACCATATTCTGATTTGAAGTGCCACAATACTCAACTTCTGGAGAGCTATAGTGGAAAAGTTACTACATCGAGGAGCCAAGCCGACTCAACAAAAAATGTTTTGATCGATGTAAGGAAACCAGAGGTTAATTATGAGCTAATGTGAAATTTGATGAATTTAAAATATACATTTTTATATAAAATTTATAATTTCCTATATATTTATATAATTATATTTGATAAATCAAGTAATAAAGTTTTAGAGTGGGGTGTCAAACCAACGAGAAAGCATTCTACTAAACTAAAATTATATTATTACTGCTTACTCTAATTATATGAATTTATCGTACTGATATGAAAAATAAGTTTTCGAGTTTCTAATAGTAAATGGAATATAATTAAAAATAGTTTATACTAATGAGATAAATTATTTTTTGATTGATACATGTAAATTATATAGCTTTCTTGATGAGACTCTTAATAGTAGATTTGGATCAGAGCATATGCATCCCTAGATCTCTATCAAGCATATAGGGGTGTAAAGAAAGATTGCTAGTCCTCCTGTAATATTATTAGCTTCAGAAAACCTAGAATATTCAAATATCCTATGTTTAGGCATGCTAATAGTCCATTTCGATATTCCTAATTATTCCAACATTTCTCTATTGAGGCTATACATCACAGTTGGTTTTATCTACACATGACCATTATATGTATCAAGTGAAGAATAGGAGATATTGAAACTAGCAATACTTTCATCACAGCATAGGATTTTGTATTAGTAATTAATATGCATCTTGCATCATGAGCCTAAAATAAGAGCATTAGCCAAACAAAGAAGAAATCAAAAGCTAGGTCATATTTATTTTATTGATAGAAGAATGAAGTAGAAGATAATTAGTAAAAAAATTATCACCAGGAAGGACCAAAAGATCTTCCCTACACTCCTTCCACTGTTAATAGAGTTACTTCTACAAACATAGGCAATGATCTCCCATATAATTAATCTTGCAAGTTCCTAAGCTCCTTTAGATTTTACTCTTAGGGTCGCTAATGAAACTCCCTGAAAATATAAAATTTTCACTCAAGAGACTCACTCTCCTAATAATATATCTAAAAATTATTTATAATAAGTACAAGATAGAACTCAAGAACCACTGATCTAGACAAGATCTCACAGTAGCGATGAAATTAAAACAAGCACTTTGACACTATAATGTTAGCACTACTATGACTCTAAATGATATGGCACATTTACTACTGTAATTGGTTTATATTTTTTTTCTAAATTATCCCAGATCTTAGAAGTTATAACTAATACATTATGGTTCTATGAGAAAAAGTGTATTGTGGCGCTTGAAATGAAATTATGGCAATATGGTGTGTGAGATGATAACGCTCCTATATAAATATTCCCAAAACACCTAACATTGTGATGCTGATATTGGGTAAAATAACACTATAATGCACTATGGCACTGACATTTTTTATATCACTGTGCTTGTAGAAAGAAAAGGTGGGTCCTGCCACATTGAAGTTTTCCCTTAAGGTGTTGATTGATTGATGTTACAGCAATATACTTATAGGTATTGCGGTGATGTCCGACATTTGTATTTTTTATTTTTTCTTATAATATTACTTTACAAATATAACTATAGTAACAAATTTTTACTAAAGTTTGAATAACTAAAATATTACAAAAAACTATACCTATCTATTGCAAACATGAATTCAAGGATTATAATTTTGATGATAGCAAGCATTTTTGGCATTTCTATTTCTAAAATATTACCCTGCCTACTAATGTTTCAAGTCCACAAAGTCAATTGCAAATCAAGCCAGCTCAAGATTAGGTAGATTAGGACTGTGTTAGTCTATAAGTGAAATTCTAGTTTTTTGTCTTTTCTTGAGTCAATCGTAATAATGTGGATCTTGTTGCTAAGTAACCTTGCACACACACACTCAAGGGGAGAAATTTTATAGATTTAAGTGTTTTTCTATTTTTATCATACCATGCAGGATGATCCAAAATCATATTGGATGATTTTTTTTAATAAGAAGCCACGGTGGATCCTACTTGTTCATCCAAAAATAATAATACATGGACTTTAAAGGGATCTCAAGCTCGTTACTACTCAATAGAGCTACAAGAAAAAAGCCAAGAGAAAAACTAAGAGCTTGATGTCCCTACTAGAGAAAAGTACAAAACACCCTAAGGGTGAAGCTAAACACTTAAAAAAGATAATTAAAGCAAAAAACAACAACCTGAACCAGCTTCCCATCCAGAGTCAAATAGATATCAATACCTACAAAAGAGTGATTCTACAAAATAGGATAAAGCATATAATAGCAGTGGCAAAAAAAAGGGAAATAACTGAAGGAAGATAACACAAGTGATTATAGCAATATTAATCCAAAATTCCATCAAGTAGCAGAGGGTAATCCCAATCCAGTAAGAACCAAACATTGAGTCAATCTAGTAAGCCCTAGTAGAATAAAACACAAACCGGATAGAACAACCCAAAAGACCCAAATACCATAGCCAAGTCCATAAACAACAAAACCAGCCATCCCAAACAGGATGATCAACCCCATATCATAGTCTACAAATGACATAAATTAATCTCCACCAGAGACAAAAAAAAATAGCCCAGAACCAAATCCCAGCAATCTAGAAGAAGAGCCGCCAGCTAACAATAAGATCGTCCAGGAATAGAAGACAACCAGAAGAAAGTAAACAGCTCTCAATTTGACCTCTCAGATCCAACCCACCAAACCAATAGTGAAAATGATAAGCCAAAATATCAAAACATACTGGACGTAACTCCCAAAACCTAGAAACTGACCAAACCAAAGAAGCAAAGTGCCTGCAATATCATAATCCAATAGGAAACTCATAGAACATAACCAAAAGGCAAACAAGAAATCAAAATGGCTGGCTCTTAAATTCAGATCAATCAGCAACCTATGAGCAACACCAAACTAGAATAGAAAATAATTAATATGTTCATACAGAGAACCTCTTGAAAATCCCTGAGGAATATCAAGCAGTGCTTAAACAAAGTGCTACCAAATAGAAAGTAATGCAAGACACATAGGCAACCATCAAAACATCTAGAAGATGGATTAAACAAGCCAAAAGTACAAGTGTTAGAAACCAGCATACTACCAACAACAATAAGAGGAAGGAAAACATACCCAAAGCCACAACAAGAAACCAAACTACTAAGTTCTAATATATGGACAACCAATTCCATCCTAAAAAAAATCCATTTTAACTGCACAGGAATGTTATTAACATAATAATCTGTAAACTAAGACAAATTGCAACCCCAATTAGCCAACCAAACCAAATAGGAATTCCCTTTCCAACAGACATGAGAGAAAGATAAATCATTTAAGACCATTAACTGGTTAATAATCCTCATCAAATAGAAAAGATTTTCATTACAAACAGACTCATCCATAAAGTTAAAACATTGATTAATGTAAGAGGAATCAACCTCAATGCTGAAAGTAATAATGTCCAAAGATATACAAAGTTTAATACCATTAAGAATAGCAGAAATCTCAACAAAAGTCTTATCCCGCAAAGGTAAGGGACCAGCAAAAGCAATTATAGTATTACCAAGATTATCTCTGAGAATACCACCACAACCTGAACAATTACCATTGATAATGCCCTTCACATTCAATTTGGGGCTTAATCCAGTAAAAAATTCTAGAACCAGCTAGATGACAATTATCATTAAGCTTAATTCCTAAATCTTTAGCAACAAAATAGAAGTTCTTAAAATTCTTCATTGTAAGCAGGTTAAAAGATATTAAATTCAAAACTTTCTCTTTCACATTATTAAAAATTCAATTATGTTTCATACCTAAACTATTAAAGTAAGAGTTGTTCCGGTCCAACCATAAAAACCTTATAATAGGAGAAGGAATCACATTCCTAATATACCCCTTAGATTAGACAAACCAAGATGCAAGGAGAACATTAATGGAAAGGTTAGTATTAAAAAAATTGAGCTTAAATATATAATCAAAATAAATCCAAGTTTTAACAGAGGTTGGACCAAACAAAAGAATATGATGCATATTCTCAACATGGTAGCAGCAACTACATATGGAAAGCAAAAAAAAACCTCTTTTAATTAAATTATCCTCAGTAGGGATGAGCTTATGAAAAATTCTCCAAATGAAAATACTAATAGTAGAAGGAATACTTTTATGTCAAATCAATGAGAAAATATAAGAACACTCATTCTAAGTTCTAAAAACATTCCAATACTTTTTTTCCAATGGCTCTTTAGACCAATTACACAACAACCGATCTTCAGAATTGATGCTCAGGGGAAGATTCAAAATTTAATGAATAATAGAATCAGGGATCACATTTGAAAGATTATCATAATTCCAATAGTTATCAGTAATGAAAGAACTCATCTTAACCGCCCCAGTGGAAGAGGTGTTGGTGATAGAGTCAATAGAATGCTGACCTAACCAATTATCCTACAAAAAGAAAACATCGCCATGGCGAAGACCCAATGAGATATGTGGTTCAACCCTCCATTTAACCTTACAAAGTCTTTTCCAAACATTGGAATCCCCTTGTTTGAAAAAAACAAATAGTAGGGTGATTACCCACACAATACTTAGCCATCATAAAATTAGCCCAAAGACTTTTATTAGCATGTAAAGTGTACCACAACTTCAAAGAAAAGGCATAGGAAAGATCACACATTCTTTTACAAGCCAAAGCACCCTCTTTTAACACACCACAACATTTATCCCAAGATGCCTAGATAATTTTGGTGTTAGAGTTGGCCCCTTTCTAGAAAAACTTATTAATAATTTAGCAATTCTATTGCAAACCATTTTAGTAGGTTGAAGAGTTTGGAAACTATAAATTGGAAGTGAGCAAATAACACTATGAATAAGGGTATTTCAACGTCCAAAGCTCAAAAAGTTAGAATCCCAAGATAAGAGCATATTCTGAATCAAGGAAATTAAATCATCAAATAAGAAAGACTTCTTACGGCCTTTAAAGAGAGTGACCCCAAGTATCTAATAGGTAAATAAGTTTGCATAAAAGCAGATATTGTTTTGATAGCCCCAATATGCTCATTTGACATCCTTGAAGGAGAAATTAAGCAATATTTATTTTTGTTTAAGGAAAGCCCACTAACAGTCTCAAAGTAATTAAAGAAGTCTAAATGTTTATTTATCTGATTTAAAGAGCCATTAGAAAAAAATGATAAAATCATCAGCAAAACATAAATGTGATATAGGGAAAACACCCAAGGTTCTAAACTAGATACTAGGATTAATTTGAAAGAGGTTGGAAATTCCTCTCGAAAAATAATCCATCACAATAATAAAAGAGTAGGGGATAAACGATCACCCTGTCTGAGACCATGAGAGGATTTAAAATGCCTTTACTCTTGTCATTAATAATAATGGAAAAATTACAACCTTCAATGCATTTCCTTATAAGATTAATAAAAATGGAATTAAAACCAAATAACTATAATATATTCTAAAGAAAGCTCCATTCAATGTTGTCATGAGCCTTAATAATATCAAGCTTTCAAATAATGTTGTTACCTCTCACCCTAACATCCAGGTCATAACAAAATTCTTGCGCCAAAAGAATATTATCAATAATAGCCCAACCTTTAAAAAACCCATTTGGAAAGGGGAAATAAATTTAGGTAAAATGGAATTTAACCTACTCATGAAAATTTTAGAAATCAGATTGCTGAAAAAAGAAAAAAGACTAATAGTTCTCAAATTATTCCAGATGGAAACAACGGTGGTTTTAGGAATAAGGACCAAAGAAGTAAAGGTAAAAAATTGGGAATATTATTCTCCTCAAAGAAATCCAACACAACCAAAAAATATCATTGCAAATGATATTCCAAGTATGCTGGAAGAACCTATTGCAAACATGAATTCAAGGATTATAATTTTGATGATAGCAAGCATTTTTGGCATTTCTATTTCTATACTATTACCCTGCCTACTAATGTTTCAAGTCCACAAAGTCAATTGCAAATCAAGCCAGCTCAAGATTAGGTAGATTAGGACTGTGTTAGTCTATAAGTGAAATTCTATATTTTTGTCTTTTCTTGAGTCAATCGTAATATTGTGGATCTTCTTGCTAAGTAACCTTGCACACACACACACTCAAGGGGAGAAATTTTATAGATTTAAGTGTTTTTCTATTTTTATCATACCATGCAGGATGATCCAAAATCATATTGGATGATTTTTTTTAATAAGAAGCCACGGTGGATCCTACGTGTTCATCCAAAAATAATAATACATGGACTTTAAAGGGATCTCAAGCTCGTTACTACTCAATAGAGCTACAAGAAAAAAGCCAAGAAAAAAACTAAGAGCTTGATGTCCCTACTAGAGAAAAGTACAAAACACCCTAAGGGTGAAGCTAAACACTTAAAAAAGATAATTAAAGCAAAAAACAACAACCTGAACCAGCTTCCCATCTAGAGTCAAATAGATACCAATACCTACAAAAGAGTGATTCTGCAAAATAGGATAAAGCATATAATAGCAGTGGCAAAAAAAAGGGAAATAACTGAAGGAAGATAGCACAAGTGATTATAGCAATATTAATCCAAAATTCCATCAAGTAGCAGAGGGTAATCCCAATCTAGTAAGAACCAAACATTGAGTCAATCTAGTAAGCCCTAGTAGAATAAAACACAAACCGGATAGAACAACCCAAAAGACCCAAATACCATAGCCAAGTCCATAAACAACAAAACAAGCCATCCCAAACAGGATGATCAACCCCATATCATAGTTTACAAATGACATAAATTAATCTCCACCAGAGACAAAAACAAATAGCCCAGAACCAAATCCCAGCAATCTAGAAGAAGAGCCGCCAGCTAACAATAAGATCGTCCAGGAATAGAAGACAACCAGAAGAAAGTAAACAGCTCTCAATTTGACCTCTCAGATCCAACCCACCAAACCAATAGTGAAAATGATAAGCCAAAATATCAAAACATACTGGACGTAACTCCCAACACCTAGAAACTGACCAAACCAAAGAAGCAAAGTGCCTGCAATATCATAATCCAATAGGAAACTCATAGAACATAACCAAAAGGCAAACAAGAAATCAAAATGGCTGGCTCTTAAATTCAGATCAATCAGCAACCTACGAGCAACACCAAACTAGAATAGAAAATAATTAATATGTTCATACAGAGAACCTCTTGAAAATCCCTGAGGAATATCAAGCAGTGCTTAAACAAAGTGCTACCAAATAGAAAGTAATGCAAGACACATAGGCAACCATCAAAACATCCAGAAGATGAATTAAACAAGCCAAAAGTACAAGTGTTAGAAACCAGCATACTACCAACAACAATAGGAGGAAGGAAAACATACCCAAAACCACAACAAGAAACCAAACTACTAAGTTCTAATATATGGACAACCAATTCCATCCTAAAAAAAATCCCTTTTAACTGCACAGGAATGTTATTAACATAATAATCTGTAAACTAAGCCAAATTGCAACCCCAATTAGCCAACCAAACCAAATAGGAATTCCCTTTCCAACAGACATGAGAGAAAGATACATCATTTAAAACCATTAACTGGTTAATAATCCTCATAAAATAGAAAAGATTTTCATTACAAACAGACTCATCCATACAGTTAAAACATTGAATAATGTAAGAGGAATCAACCTCAATGCTGAAAGTAATAATGTCCAAAGATATACAAAGTTTAATACCATTAAGAATAGCAGAAATCTCAACAAAAGTCTTATCCCGCAAAGGTAAGGGACCAGCAAAAGCAATTATAGTATTACCAAGATTATCTCTGAGAATACCACCACAACCTGAACAATTACCATTGATAATGCCCTTCACATTCAATTTGGGGCATAATATAACATGTAAAATAAGCAAATAATAATATTAGTTGCATTAATAAAATAACTTAAATTATATCTATATGTGTCAATAAAGTATATCTATTGACACGTAAAGGGGCCTACACGTTTACAATTATTAATGTAAATAATTTACTTTCAATTAAAAACTAATTGCGATATTAAATTATTTAAAATTATTATGTTAATTCATATGTTACATTTGCACAATTTACTATCAAATTTATTATAAAAAATAACTTACTCTTCATCTCTAAAAATTCAACTTTAACAATCTATATCTACTATTATAAAAGCCACTTGAATTTCTTCACCAATAATCCTAGCCTTTCATTTTAGTAATTAAAATAGGATCATAGCCTTTGATTTTATTATCTTATTATAATTAATTATTTATTTTAAAATAATTAAATATAATTACTTTTTATTTAAGCAAATAAAAAAAAATAAATATACTTTGATCGAATTCCTTAATATTTTTTAGTCTTCATTCACATTTATTGAATATCCCTTCGTATTTTTCTCTTCGTATCTCATACTCTTCTTTTTCAATTTTATCATGATCTTAATTATTATTCATTAAATATCCCTTCATATTAATTATTATTCATTGATTACCTGGCTAAATAATCAACATGTTAAACATTAAAAGAGGGCATCACCTAGTTTTCTTTTTAAGAAAGTTTTGCAAATCATGCAATGATGGGCATTTTCTTGTTAAGGAAATCATTGACATGGAAGAATTGATGAAAAGAATGTGACAGTGAATTGCGAATTCATAGAAATTGAGGCTACAGGTTTACTATTAGAGTAATATTAAATTATTAATCAACAGATCTGGATAAATATTTTATTTATATATTTAATTAATATTTTTATTAACTTCATTTATTCATTTAAATGTATGGTAATTTTCCCTTTTATGAAGATGAATAAAAATTGTAGGGAATATAAAGAGGGAAATATGAAGAGAAATAAGAAATATAGGGATATGAATGTATATTTAATGAATAATCACGCCGATCGTCATGCTGCATTTATGTCTGTCACATGTTAAAGTACAGGCCATGTCCGTGATATCGGCCGATGAAGTTGTGTAGAACAGCACAAGCTATAACTATATCTGCTTGAACATTCACCGGAAACTGTCGCATTCGGGTCAAAACTTGAAAACGTTCCTTCCATATCCCAAAAGTTCGCTCAACCACATTGCGTAATTGTGCGTGCCTATGATTAAATAACTCTTGCTCAACATTGTATCGACAAGAAGCACATCCATGGTAATTAGCCAAGTGATATCGATAACCTCGAAAAGGTGCAATCAATTTATTTGTATTAGCATATCCAAAATCAACCAAGTAATATTTACCGCATGGTACTTCAAATGGCTTCATCTTGAATTAATTAACCCTAACCATTGTATAAATATAATTGCACGGCTCAATTATTTTAAATGAAGAACATTTCATATAAATAAATACAGGAAAATAAGAGAGCAAAGTAAATAAAAACACAAATTATCGTTGCTGCAAGAAAATTTATGTTATAATATACAAAAACTGTTTGGCTGGATTTAGCGTAAATACGACTTAAATCCCGCTGTAAATCCAATACCAAATAGCCCCTTAGGGGGTGTTTGGTATAAGATTGGATTCAATTTTAGTAGGATTTACTAAATCAAGTAAATCCGGATTTAGTAAATCCTATGCTCATAAATCCTGAATTGTGTTTGGTATAAAAAAATTTAAATCCTGTTAAATCCAAAAAGATGTTTGGCAACATATTACAGGATTTAAAATGGTTGGAGATTTTAAAATAAAAGGAGTAATATGCAAAATAATTAACCAAACATAACATCATATTCTCTCTTGACTGGCGGCTTCCACATAAAGATTGGATATTTCCTCTAATTGGCATTTTATTGCATTTACATACATAGGGGCTCATTGGTAGCACACATGATTTCATTAAATCCTCTAAATCCGGACATACGAAATTCTGAGGAGGTTAAATCCTGAAAATTGTTGACAACATTTATGATAAATCCTATGTGACTATTTGACTATTCAATTCAGGATTTAAATCCGTTAAATCGGTTAAAGGATTTGACATGCATTTATTGAATAATTAACGCATTTAAAGTGGTTCAAGGATTTAAGACGATTAATTATTATTTATAATAATTATTTTCATTTAAAATCATATTTAATCTTATTAATTATTTTGAAATAACTAAGTATTTAACTAATATTTTATTAATAATTTAATTAATAATTAATTAGTTTTACTTAATTATTAATATCTAAATTATATTAATTAAGTGATCCAACAAGAGAGTTTAGGTTTTGCCTTTCCCTCTCTATTTCTTTCGGCTTCGTTCCCTCCTGCAGAGTTTTGCGCGAGTTCTACTTCGTCGCTGTTCGACTTCGCTCCTTCGACGACCTTCCCTTCCTGTTGGAGCGGAAGTTACGACATTTTTTGATCGGAAGCAACAACGGGGCTCGCTTGCTGTGAAGGTAACTTTCTCCCTTTCGCGCGCTTCTTCGGCCAAATCCCGTAAATCCGACTTCTAGTGGGATTAGGATTTACCGGGATTTAGCGGATTTACGCCGCAAATCCAGGATTTACGGATTTGCCGGATTTACCGCGACTTTTTTTGCGTTTGGCTGGATTTACCGTAAATCCTGCTTAAAAATCGAAATAAATCCGATACCAAACACCCCCTTAGAGTTTTTTTTTTTTTCACTTTTTTGATTCCCTCTGGATGTAAGGAAGAGAGAGCGAGAGACGAGAAGGAAAGTTCTCTTGCTTGCGTCTCTATTCCAGTGAACAGGAGAAAGACGAAGGCGAGCGTGTGCGTTCTATACGGTCTAGAGAGCGAGGAAGGGTAGACGGACATCTTGTGTGTGTTTTCTTCTATTCTTGAGTTTCAATCGAGTGGAGGAAAGAGCGGGCTGCCTGAAACAAGAGATAATCGAGTGAGGGCTGGGGGCTTCTTCCCTTACATTTTCGTTCGATCGTCTTTGTCTGAAGGAAGAAACGAGAGACCGATCGAGAGAAAGGCTTTGAGAGAGATAGAATAGTGAGAGGGTTGCTCCCTTCTGCAGATTTGTTTTTGCATCCGCCAAGAGTGATGCTGACAGAGCAAGGGAAGCGGGAACCTAGGTTGGTTCGGTCGTCCATCCCTAGCTAACAATAAATGAGAGAGCAAGTTTAGAGCATTTTTCTCTCTACCTTCAAGTGCTTTTATTTTGCTGGAATCGCGGTTGCTGTCATATCTTCCTAGAGCGTAAGTATTCCCGCATGAGCTTCACAAATGCTAAACATTGCACGTGCTTTACCAAATGAATTAATTATCCATGAATCTTTTTTTTTTCCTTTACAAAATCGATGTATTTTCCTTCTTTCTTTTTTTCCTACTTATTCTCAATGGTAATAAAAAAATGAGAGTAGTATTTAGCATAATTAGGATGTATATTTATTAATCATATACTAATACAAATGAGTAACTTAACGTCGATGCCCATAGATAAGGGAAATGTCTCTTTTGCTAACTGTAAATGTATATATCTGCTTATTTATTTCAAAGCCATCAAACCCATTTGAAAAATGCTGGGTGAAGCAAGGCAACTTTTAAACAATCACGTACTCCTCAAACCTCTATTATTACTTTAAATGCTGCGTGTATTCTGTCTTTTTTACTAATCAAATGGAAATGCTGCATAACACAACTCTCATTACCTACTGTTGAATCATAGTACTTATTTATTATTTATTAGGGATAGAGGCATTACACTGCTGGCTTAACCTTAATATCCAAGAGCTGTGCATTAGTTTTTTGGAATGATAATTTAAAATCCTTCAGTTATATACATATTTGTCTTCTTTTGTAGTGAGCTGAATTGATGAAATAGAACAAGTTCCACTCATTTTGAAATTTATGTTAAAAGTTTAACTCTATCGAATAACATAGTAATTTACTTTATCTTATTTTAATTTTTTTAATGTGATTAACAAAGGATCTTATCTGTTCATACGTGTGAATATACAAAATACTTACCTGTGCATATATATATAAATACAGCTAGTACATTTCGTTTATTGAATTGAGAGTGGTGTTAACGATAGGATAAAATCAATCTCTTTGGCATCTCTAAACTATTTTCTGGTCATTTCATTCCCAACTAATTAAGTAATTCTATATGAATATGAGTATAACTTTTGTAAGTAGCCATCTATCTTGGGGACAACAAGCAATTTTGTTTACAATCAATCAATCATCTTACATGTATGCATTTAATTGCTATTTTTCAATTAAATATAGTTGCAAAATACTCAAATCTAATCTTTACAAAAACTCACAACTTCTTTAGCCATTCAATTTTGTGAATAAATCCCATTTAGAAATACATTTTATACTTATACGTTTATAGTTTGAAGAGGAAAATTTTGCTTGTTGTTTATTGAAGAATTCAAGTTTTCATTCTGCCTCTTTCAATTAATAATTACTTGATTTGTATTTAAACTTGAATCTCATTTATAATTTGACACATGATTTGAAATCTTAGGCTTTATAATAAACTCTTCACTTAATATGTGACATTACAACCAATCTTAATTATACTACATGTTTCATGTATTGATTTTTTGTGGTGTATGTATTAAGTTATGGTAATTAAATTAACTTGGAAATGAGGCTAGGAATTATTTGTCATTTGTTTGACTTCTTTATAGTGCATTAGCATACCCATGCATACATGATCATAATTGGCATATTGCTTTTAATGTTTTTTTATAAAGATTTTCTAGATAGGAAACATAAAAAACAAAATAGAACTAGAAAATTGGTACCCTTATACTTATGTTTTCATTGCTTGATATTAAGTTGAATATCTAACATCAACCCCATAATACCTTCACACTAAGTAGATTAATGCTTATAAAAGCTAGTGCACACTCAACTCACAAGCTAAGACAACAACGAGTGTATATTATATAACTCACTTAACCTGCAGCCTTGATAGATGATGTTGGGTATAGAAAGAAGCCCTGGGCACTATGCTGCTTTAGTCTATATCATTCTCACTCATTTTACATCTCTTATGAATATACATATAACTTAAGGGTCAACATCCTAAGGTAGATAATGTAGTCATAGGTTTACTATGCATAGAAATGTGCACTCCCCATTTGTTAGCCTAGGACTTTGATGCAACCTAAAATTAGGATTGCAAAGAGCCAAATCTTTCTTTCTTATAACATAAACATAAAAAACAAAAATTACAACTTAAAGACACTTTTCATAGATAAATACTAGGCTTGACACACCGACTCAACTACACTTTCAACTTACAAAAGTTTTGAGAAGAATGATACAAATGGGGCGAGAACCGTGGATAAAAGGAGGTAGAAGTCCGAGACGAATTTTTAGGAGATAGAGGGTTAGAAGACAATAGCTCGCAAGCTATAAAAACCTTTAGGTTTTGTTCCAAAAATCATTACATATCTCATCTTTCTTTTCATAAAGAAATCAACCACCTTCTATAGAAAAAGAAGGGAAAAGGATATTAAATGCTCACATAAATTTGCCATCCAAATAGCCAATAGAAGCCTTCCAAACTAGCCACAAAACTCTTCCAATTCAGTCCAATTAATATGGAATTAAAGCATCAGACATAGATTTTAACAAATGGGGAAACCGAGCAGCCATAGGAGGGAAAACGAGTAGCTATCAATAAAGACATCAAGTAAATCAAAGGGGAATAGGGGAAAACGAAGAGCCAGGAGGGAAAATCGAAGTCAAACATGGGGAAGACCAAACAACCATATTGGGAAGACCAAACAACAACCAAAAATGAGAAGACAACAGGAATTTTCAGAAAAACAACAGGAATTTTTAGCAAGTAGAAGGGAAATTAAGCAAACATCAAGAAAAATGTTTGGTCACACAAGAAAATATAAAGTAGGTTATCTTGATTGCATCAATTCTCACTAGGTGGAGAAATCTCATCCCCTAATGAGATAGATTTCGAACTTCCATCATGCGTAGACTGAGCCATATCTAACTTCTGTATTAAAGCCTCATACTTTCTTTGAATCATTTCTTTTTCTTTGTTAATTGGGCTTGAAGTTGACTCTTTCTCTTCTCATATCTTTCAGCGCATAAATTTATTTTTTCATGAATTTTGTAGAGTTCGTTTTGGATTGGATCGGTAGAGCTCCCTTATGTCGTGATCTATCTAGATGTTGGAATATTCTCTTCTAGATTAGTTGGCTAATTTTCACCAACTACTGAATCTTGATTCAGATCTTCGGCTTGTTGAGTGTTTTGGTTTTTCATTTTTTTTATTTATAGAGTAAAAAGGAAGGCTTGACCAGTTGACCTACAACCTAAGGCTCTGATACCAAAATGAAGCAACATAAAATTAGGATCGTAAAGGGCTTGTTACAATATAGTTTTCAAAACTATGTTTTTATATTATGTGTATTTTGATGATTCTAAAATCTTATTTTGTTGATTACTGTTTCTCCTAACATATATTGGAAATTTTGATTGTGTTATTTGTGTGTACTAATGTTTCAGAAAAATCATACTCCATACTGCTGAAGATTTCAAGACAGATTAGATCAGAATTTATTGTATTTGAAGTTTGTACCTTTCTTATTTTTCTTGAGTCTGAGAGAGTGTGATTGTAATTGGGTAATTGTGCACACATACACTGGGGGAGAGTCAAAATTTGAATTTTAAAAATGAATTGTACTATACGATTATGGGATCGTACGGGACAATTTGACCTGAGTGTTCCTCCAGAGAGCAATTAATTGAACCATTCCTTATAAATTTTTGATTGAACTGTTCGTACTGTAAAAAGTTACATTCGTACAGACGACGTCCAGAGTACGAAATGACCACATATCAGTTCGTCCCGAACGAACTCAAATTTTTTTTTAAATTGATCGTATTGTACTTTCCTAGTTTCATACAAATGATGTCTAGAGTATAAAATGAGTGCTTACTAGTTCGTCCACACGAACATGTAAACTTTCTGAACTATTCGTACTGTATGAAATTGGATTCGTGCATATGCCGTCTAGAGTACAAAATGGACTCGTCCATTTCCATACCAAACAAAGCTTGATTTGGTTAAATTGATCGTACTGTATAAAATTAGTATCGTATAGTACGCCAACCATAGTATGAAATGCATTCATATATAATCGTACCAGACAAATTGGTTCAATTTTGAGCTGATAGTACTTTACGATGGCAGTCTACATACGATTGTCAGAGTACAAAATAAATTTGTACAGGATTATACGAGCATTTTTTGAACTGATCATGCGTATGATGTGCGATCATATTGTACGATCCAAGATAATCAAATTGAAATTTTCAATTTTATGGACGGTTTTTTATATCATTCGTATATAAGAGTTCTTAAAATTGATTGTCCAAGAACTCCTACTATGAATTTCTTTTGAGAGTGTGCTTGAAGAGTGTTTGGGAAAGTTTTTTCTGATTGGAGAGAGAGATTTTTTAAGAGGGAATTGTGAGGGGATTCACAAGGTTGCCCAACAGTGAGCATCTCTTGCTTGTTTTTCAAAGTTCTTCCCTACTTTCTTGAAGACTCTTGGAAGAAGATTTTCAAAGGAGCGCCGAAACTCTACCGACACTATGAGGGTATGAAATGATGATGATACTCTGCCTATACCAGGAGGGTGAGAAAGGATGACGGTTCTCTGCCGCACCAGGATTTGGTGGAAGATAGGTTATTGTAAGGGCTTCACTGCCTTCCTATGGTATGAGAGCAAAAGGAGAGTCAATTTGGTATAGTGCAATACCTGAAGAGGGAGTCTTCAGGGAGTAGACATAGGTCTTGTTGGACTGAACCACTATAAATTTCTATGTTTTTATGTCTTTATTTTTTACTGTTTTTATTTTCTGCAAGTTAATGTTGTGGTTGAAAAATTTATTTTTATAAAATCTTATTGTGTTTAAAAATTATAAAATCGATTTTCTAAAATTTTTAAGAGATTTTTAAATTATCAATTCACCCCCCTCTTAGTTAGCCTTGGGACAATTGCTTTAGGTCTAATAACCTATTCAAACTTTCAGAGCCAAATCTTCCTTTCTAATAACATAAATATAAAAAACAAAAATTACAACTTAACACTTTTCATAGATAAATACTAGACTTGACACACCAACTCAACAACACATTCAACTTACAAAAGTTTTGAGAAGAATGATACAAATGGGGCGGGAATCTTGGATAGAAGAAGGCGGTAGAAGTCTGAGACAAATTTTCAGGAGATAGAGGGTAGAAGACAATAGCTCGCAAGCTATAAAAACCCTTAGGTTTTGTTACAAAAATCATTACATATATCATCCTTCTTTTCATAAAGAAATCAACCACCTTATATAGAAAAAGAAAAGGGAATTATATTAAATGCTCACATAAATTTGCCACCCAAATAGCCAATAGAAGCCTTCCAAATCATCCATAAAACTATTCCAATTTAGTCCAATTAATTAGGAATTAAAACACCCCACATAGATTTCAATAAATGTGGAAATTGAGTGGCCATATGAGGGAAAACAAGTAGCCATCAATAAAGACAATAAGGAAACCGAAGAGGAATAGGGGAAAACGAAGAGCCAGGAGGGAAAATCAAAGTCCAACATGGGGAAGACCAAACAACCACATTGGGAAGACCAAACAACAGCCGAAAAATGAGAAGACAACATAAATTTTTAGAAAAAAATAATAGGAATTTTCAGTAAATAGAAGGGAAATTCAGCAAACAACAAGGAAAATAATAAGTCACATAAGAAAATTTAAAGTAGGTTATCTTGACTGCATTAGACTAGGTCCCCTAAATCCCTTAATCTATGAGGTCCCATTGGATGAGGTAACCCATGATTGTTAATAAGGGTCATCTGGTTGACACTCAACTAAGTAGGCTAAGGGCAACGACGAACTCGGAATGATGGAACCATTAGATCTTGACCAGATGCGTCATACCCACATGGTAGATTAGTTTCCTCTCTTCACTCATAAGTCTATTTGGACACTTAACTCATTTGACCTACATAAGTCATCCCTAAGAGCCAAATTAACAATAAGACCATTAATAAGTAATAAACCAAATACTATATACATAAACACATACATATTTAAGAGCGAACATAATAAGATTGGATTTCACCTTACACTTAAAGCAAGTAATTCATATTACATCCAATAACCCTCAACACGAAATGAAACATAAAATTAACATAAATCAACAAGTTAAAAATTAAAGGACATATACATGACTAATACAATCTAATCTAAAAATTCAATGAATTCTAATTCAAATATAATGGTGGATTCAAAAAAGATAAAAAAGTGATAAAGAGAATAAAGGATAATAATAGTTAATTAAATATCCAGTAAAATTCTGAAGAATCTTAAATAAATTTTTATAAATACATAAAATTATAATGTTGTTGTTGTAATAAATTAAATAAATATTTTAATTAACAACTCATCTCACCTCCAAATTAAATAAACTCTCTAATTGAATTAGGATTTAGAAAATTCATTAAAATCATAAAAATATGAAATAATTTTTTAGAAACCCATAGAATAATAACCAACAATAGCTACATAGAGTAGAGTAATACTAAGTCAAAGATAAAACTTTCTTTATAAGTCAATATAAAAATTTTAAAAAATTAATATTTGAATCAAAATCATCCATGGATGAAAATTAAATATATTTAAAATTGAAAATTAAAAACCCAAACTAATTATATGGTTGACTACCCGCAGGATCTAGCACACACTAGAAGCTGCATATAGAAAAAAAGCCTTAGATTTCTTATGTTATGATGTTTAACTTCTTTTATACATTGTTCATGTATTTAAATATTGTTTTTTTTTCTTTGTCTTTTAATACATTATATTTTGTTTCATTTTATTATTTAATTCTAAATTCTAAGCAATTCATTATAAACTAAAATCCCAACATAAAAATAAAAGACACTTGATTACAATTTTTATCTAGAACTGAAAAATTAATTCCTTAGGGAATAAATCAACCGACACCAGAACATTGATCGACACTTCAAACCCTGTGATTTACACACATGAGAACTTCCTGATTTTACAAAAAATATAACTGGTATGTGACAAATACTTGCATGCTTGCTTAAGTTGTCCATGATGTCAATTTAAAATTGTGAATGTCATGATACTTTTCCTTAGGGTTACATTTTAAAAAGTTTTCTCCTAGAAATCTACTTCTTACAACTAATTTTGTTTCATTGTAACAGCTATAGGAAAGCTATTAATTAATTTATTTCTTAAAAAATTACAGTTATAACAATCATAGCAGTTTCTAAATTTTTTTCCCTATAACAGACTCAATTGTTTACAACTTATTACACATTATTTGATATATGTGATTTATAATTCAAGCTGTCACAATTTAATTTATTTAATCATTTGGCTGCTAGATTATGTTAGTTTATTAAACATTATAATGCAGGGCTTTTAATCAAACCTCTGTAAATCTGAGGCCATATTCTATTTTTTTAACTCATTAATTTATCAGCTTTATATTTATATTGTTGCGATCAATATATTTTATCAATGTTTAAAATTGCATAATCGGGTATTGAGGCGTTTTTCGTTTGTGAGGTGAGGCGTAAGCCTCAAAATCAAAAGATTGCGTAAACATAAAATGCTAAATTTTTTATATACTAATGAGTAAATAATATAAAACATAAAAAGGCACAAGATATGAAGGGAAATCAAAATATCCCAATAATAAAACAACATGAAATATAGTTCAACTCAAATTCTATCTTTCCCAAATCACAATATTCTTTTCATTAACATATAATTCCAAAAATAAATAGCAATGATATATCACATAGAACTCACAAGTCATCAGCACTGTCTTCACTAAGGGGGTCTTCATTTGAATCATCAATGAACTACTCTCTCCCCTTCCATCTCTCCTATAGAGTCCAATATCTCCAATCAGCTCCTTCATCAATATCAATTATCTTCCTCTTGCCTAAATATTTTTGAACAATATCAAAATGAATAATAGTATAATTCAATAATAAAAGTCAAACAAAAATATATTATTTTTATATATTTTTTGATTTGCTCCTGAGTTGTGGTGGATGTAGATGTTTTATGACCATCAAAGAAATCAACATTTAAATTTTCATCTAATAATTCAGATGGCATCACTTCAACTTCATCATCTACAAATCACTCATCATCAGATACCACATCCTAACAAAACAAATGATATTCATCATCCATTAATCATTTTTTATCAAGTTCCTGCTTTTAGTCTCCTATTGTACATAATGTACACCAACAAATTAATCCTCAATGTCGATAAACAATTTCTCCGCTTTGTATGTACTTGGTTGTAAGTACTTTAAGTTTATTCACAGTCATATGAAGAACATGCTAAGTTCAAAACTTTCATAGTAAAACGCTGCAATTGTGGAGTCCCAACATCATGCTGAATCCACCACTTAACTAAGATTTATATAAGAGAGTTTAATTAGTGCTCAAAGAGCAACTTTTTAATAAATGTTAAAACATTAAATGAAATTACCTGGAGATTGTTTGATAATTATATCCTTTGCTTGCTGTAATCCAAAAAGTATTCTTTGTTCCTAAAAGAGACTAATTGCATGTATGCATTTGATCTTTTAGTTGCATCACTTATCAGTCGATTCATACAATGATACAATCCCAATTTTATTTCAGGGTTTGTAGACTTGTTCTCTGCAGATTTATAATAAGGGTTTAAGTAATAACCTACTGCGTGCAAGTGTCGGTGAAGTTGTAGCTCCCACCTATCATCAATAATATTCTAAATTTTCCTAAATGTTCCGTCTTCGCCTCCTAAGTTGTAGGTAATCATCTCTTTAGCTTCATACATAACATTGTAGATGAAACCCATTACAGGCTTATTCTCTGCATCCACCATCCTTCAAACTTGAACCAAATGTCTCATGGTTGTAATGGCATATAAGATACTTTACCAAAATATGTCATTTAAAATAATCTTTCTAACCTCTTTTCCCTCAACTTTCTTCGCCCAAGCACAACTCAATCACTATGTAGCGGTGAACATAGACTCTAAAGTTTGTCTAGCATCCAACATACTCTCTAATGTCAAGTAAGCTATGTCAATTCTTGTTGCTGTTGGCCTTAGAGTTTTTTTCTTTAAAAATTTCTTCATAAAAACCAAAATCCAAGAGTGGTTGTAAATGAACTTAGTTATTTTCTTTGCTTTAGTAAGTGCATTCTTGTGTTGAGGCAGCTCCCCAACCTTCTCAAGAATCAGATCTATACAATCTGCAGAACATGGAGTCCAATACATATATTTCCTCTTATCCATAAGTTTTTTCCTTGCAGCCTTGTAAGCACTTACAATATCTATAACCACTTATACAACTAATTGTTCTGCAACCTTCTCAACAATGCTATATAATAATCCAAATATGAACTCAACATCTTTGACCTTATCAGATGCTTTAATTGAATTTAAAAATACAGTACCATAAGGATTATTAATGAGGATGTTGATCAAAATTTTATGCTTTATATCAAATCACCCATCTAACATAATTGTTACACCTGTTTGGGCTCAAGCCCTCTTAATTTCTTCAATGCTTTTATCAATGCTATCCAACTCCTGCATAATTCATGTTCTCAAATCATACATGGTTGGAGGTTTGAACCCTCTCCCAAATGCTCCAACTGAACGAATCATGTTGTAATAGGTAGGTGATGTTGCAACATTAATGAAATTACATTTTCATAGAAGAATCTGCCTATATCTTTAGTCCTTACACACTCTTTTTCGTTCCTCCTTTGCATTCTCTGGGGCCATCTTCTGTGTAGTAGGAGGCCTATCCTTTCATGTTTGCACCATATAATAATCCATGGGATCTGTAACACCCCTAGATGAAATGGGCTTCATCGAAGAAGATGAATTCCTGACGCTACGCTCATTCCCATTGTAGGAGCTAATATCAACTCTGTCCTCAAATTGCTTCTGTGTAAGATGTTTTGACGTGGTAGACTTATTCATGTATGTCTTTATCTCCTCCCTTATAATATCAGACACTTTGGAGCATAGTGTAATATTCTTGTGAGACCCTAAAAGGTGATCCTTTATCCTAGTCACACAACTATTCATAACTTTGTCACAGTAATTGCATTTCATATATACAAATGTTTATCACTGCCTCCTACATCCACCTAAGTGTTATGTTTCCATGCAGGATCTTTTCTATGACTTGATGCAGCTTTATCTTCTGACCTTCATTTATGAGATGAATATAAAATAGAAGATCAAAACATCAAGACACTATAAAAAAAACCTAATTTATACACATATCTATTGAGCATCTTATAATTTTTATTATGCATGCCTAAACCACATGTACACATAAACATAAGTCTAACAAAAATATATCTAAATATTACATAAAGAAAGTCCTATCATTTTCATTTTCTTACACTATCAATCGCAACCATTCAATCAAATGACATTGAAAATTGCATACAAATTTTTTTTTGTATAATAGAAGATCAAGACATTCTTTGTGCATAACTTACATTCATATTACATGTAGTACACCTCTCCTACTAAAATTTTCGGCATTAATTTATACACAAATCTATTGAGCATCTTATACTTTCTATTATGCATGCCTAAACCACAAGTCCACATAAACATAAGCCTAACAAAAAGAGATTTAAATATTACATAAATAAAAAAGTCATATGATTTTCATTTTCTTACACTATCAATGGCAACCATTCAGTCAAATGACATTAAAAATTGTATGTATAAAACAAAGCAAGATTGCATAAAATTTATAAGAAAATTTTTTGCCATAAATGAATGAAAACCAAAGGAAGATGTCGATAAATGCGATAGTATAACAAAAAAAAAAATCACATTTGAGTGCAAAGAAGAAATGGAAGGAAAGCTATTTCACCTTTGTCAATAAACCCTAAACTCCAAACATGAAGAAAAAGAGCTTAAAGTGGTCGGTCGAAGGAGACTCCAACCCAACTCGCGGTAGAAGAGAACTCCAAGCAATAGGTGAAGAGCAAATCTCGATGGAAGGAAGCCAATGCCGGTCGAAAGGAACGAAGAGGGAAAATGATGCTCGAAGAAGAAGGGGGAGGTTTTCAGAAATGACGGAAAACCGACCGCTTTAAGACTTTTGGAAATGATGAACCGAGTAGATAAATATTAGGTTAGGGTTTCTTTTTAGAGGCCGCCTCTTAAACTTGAGGCGAGGCGCACCTCAGTAAATTTGAGGTGTACGCCTCAAGTTTAGGTATCATTGTGTGGGCTTTGAGGCTTAAAAGGCTGAAATTGCACTGAGGCGCGCCTCTTATTGCGTAATTATAAACCATGTATTTTATCTGAATATACTTATTATTTTTAATATTTGTTTATTTTTTAATTAAGATAATTGCATTCCATTACTCATAATTATGTTATATTAGCTTTGCATTTAAATATTTGTAGTTGGGTATGTTAAGTAATTTTGCTTTTACATAATAATCAATGAGTATAATCAAAGAAGTGAAACAATAAACACATCCCATGCCAACAATATAATAAGTCAGCCCAACCAGAAAACACAGTCCAGCTTCAGAGAATTCAATAAAGAAGATATTGAAAAATTAAAACAACTCCGGTATCATTTGAAAAATCAAATGCATCTTCTTCTCTTGCACTTTCAGATAAGTTTCCTATTTCCATTGGTTGAAGTGCCTTTAGAAATCATTAAAAAGAATTATGAATTATTAATTTAGGAGCCACAGACCACATGACCCACTCACCTACCCACTTCATAAACTATACTCCTTGCCCAAGTGATAAGAAAATCATCACTGCTGATGGTTCTCTTACCACGGTTGCTGGCCAAGGAGACATAACCTTTTCTCCATCCCTAACCCAAAAAAATATACTCAACGTACCAAATTTATCCACAAACCTAATATCATTATAGAAGCTTACTGGTGACCATAATTGTCAAGCTCTATTTAACCCTGCTTATTGCTTATTTCAGGACCAGAGATCGGGGAAGAAGATTGAACTTGCTAAGGAGAGAGCTGGATTGTACTCAAGGTTTAAAATTGCGTAATTAAGCCTCGAGGCGGTCTGAGGCGTAAGCCTCACGGACATAGAATTGCATAAATGAGAATTTAAGGGTTTTAGCAGGTAAATATAACAATATTTTATTTTACAATAAAAACATCTAAATGATATATGAAAATAGTGGAAAGTAAGAAAATAGATGCAATAAAATCATATCACAAAGTACAAAATCACAAAATATTAGTTTAACAAAACTTCTAAAGTACAAAGAACATATAAAATGCAATCATATCCCATCACTAAATGGGTCTTCAAGGGACTTGAAAAATCTAACCCTAAACTAAAAAAAACCTAAAATTGATTGTGGAGTACTCCTAGAGGGTGGCCGGACACTTCAACTTCGTCGGAGAGAGGCGGCGCTAGCGGGAGAGGCGACGGGAAGGGAAGTCGACGGTGCGGGAACCTTTCTGTTTCACGAACACAGGCTGCGGGAAGGAAAATTTCGGGAACCTGGAAGTCGTGCGGGATTGAGGGAAGAAAAAGGCTTCATTTTAAGTGGTTGGGGCCATGTCTATGAGGCGTACGCCTCTGCCAGAATTGCGCAATTGCGCCTCTGAGGCGCGCCTCAGACCAAGTGAGGCGTACGCCTCTTCCAGGAGAGGAATTGCGTAAGCCTCGAGGCGGTTTTGGGTCAAATTGCGCAGAGGCGCGCCTCTTATTGCGTAATTTTAAACAGAGACTGTACTACTTGGAAGAACTGACCACATCTAAAAAAGGCTACTCTATATTATCCCTAGAGGATAAGAGGTCCCCTATATTGCTTCATCATTATAAATTAGGACATATCTCTTTTGATATCTTAAAACATATGTATCCAAACTTTTTCAGCAAGTAGAAAATAAACATTTTCATTGTGATACCTCTGAGCTAACCAAACATAAAAGAACTTCTTTTATTGCTTAGCTAGGGCATGTTAGTTTGTATCATTCTTTGATGATTGCACTCGAGTCTCTTGGATCTATCTTCTCAAAAATAAATTTGATATTAGCACCATTCTTTCAATTTTTCACACCATGATCCAAAATTAATTTGGAGTAAAAATAAAGAAATTTTGCTCTGATAACATTAAAGACTATTTTAATCAAACCCTATCATCTTATTTCCAAAGTGAATGTCACATCCATGAGTCCTCATGCGTTCACACCCCACAACAAAATGGGGTTGAGAAAAGAAAAAATGGTCACTTTTTAGCCTCCACTCGTGCTTTTCTATTCTACTACAATACACTCAAATCCTATTAGAGAGAAGCCCTCCTAACTGCCACTTATCTTATAAACCGACTACCTTCAACAACCTTAGGACTAAAAACTCCACAACAACAACAACAGCAACATCAAGCCTTTATCCCACTACGTGGGGTCGGCTACATGAATCCTTTTTCTCCATTGTGTCCTATTAAAAGCCAAATTCTCGTTTAAATCTAATAAAGAAAGGTCATTCCTAATATTTTCTAACCAAGTCTTTTTAGGTCTACCCCTACCTTTCTTAACACAAGTCAAATCTAATACCTCTACTCTCCTAAACGGGTCATCGCAAGGCCGCCGTTTTATGTGAACAAACCATCTAAGGCGACTCTCTCTAATCTTATCTTCTACTGGAGCTACTCCAACCTTTTCACGTATATGCTCATTCGTATCCTATCTCTAAGGGTAAAGCCACTCATCCATCTAAGCATCCTCATCTCTGCCACACTTAACTTAGTATTATGCTTCTCTTTTAATGGCCAACATTCGGCACCATAAAGCATTGCAGGCCTCACTACCATCTTATAGAATTTTCCCTTAAGTTTGAGGGGTACATTTCTATCACATAACAAACCCGATGCATTCCTCC
>NW_021319650.1:273735-297738 GCF_001605985.2 Dendrobium catenatum | reverse complement strand
AGCATCCTCATCTCTGTAACACTTAACTTTTTATTATGCTTCTCTTTTAATGGCCAACATTCTGCACTATAAAGCATTGCAGGTCCACCATCTTATAGAATTTTCCCTTAAGTTTGAGGGGTACATTTCTATCACATAACAAGCCCGATGCATTCCTCCACTTCAACCATCCAACTTGAATTCTGCTGATAATATCCCCATCTATTTCACCATCACTCTGAACAATAGATCCAAGATATCTAAAACGTGTACTCTTATTAATGACTTGATCGCCCAAAGTCACAATCCCCTCACTAGGTCTATTACTACTAAAATTACACTCCATATATTCTGTTTTAGATCTACTCAAGCGAAAACCTTTAGACTCTAAGGTTGACCTCCATAATTCAAGTTTACCTTCAACTCCCTCTCTAGTCTTGTCAACAAGAAGAATATCATCAGCAAAAAGCATACACCAAGGTACATCCTCTTGCAAATGTCTAGTGAGAACATCCATGACTAAAGCAAAAAGATATGGGCTTAAGGCTGATCCTTGATGTAACCCAACCGAAATAGGGAAATACTTGGTCAATTCACCTTGTGTTTGAACACAAGTAATAGCTCCTGCATACATATCTTTAATGATTTGAATATAAAAATTGTATTCCTACATGGAGAATTAGAGAAAGAGATATCCATGGAAATACCACCAGGAAGAGATATCCATGGAAATACCATCAGGATTTAAGGAAGAATTTGGAGTTGACAAAGTATGCAGGTTGAGAAATGCCCTATATAGGCTAAAATAATCACCAAGGGTTTGATTTGGAAGATTCTCAAAATCCATGCTTCTTAATGGGTATTGATAGAGTCAAGGGGACCATACACTATTCTTTAAGTACTCTGACTCAGGGGGAGTCACAATACTATTAGTGTATGTGGGTACTATTATCCTAACTAGAAATAATGAAGAGGAGAAAGATAGCCTAAGAAAAAGTCTTACCAAGGAATTTGATTTCAAAGAGCTTAGTAGACTAAAATACTTTCTCGGAATTGAAGTAGCCCACTCTAGTAAAGGAATCTTCATTTCACCATAAAAATACATCAAAGATCTTCTAAAAGAAATATATAAACTAGCTTGTAAACCAACACCGACACCAGTAGAAGCGAATCTTAAACTAGGGGAAGCTAGAGAAGATCTAAATGTAGATAAAGGGGCCTACTAGAGACTTGTAGGAAAATTAATCTACCTTTCCTATAACAGAGTAGATCGAGTGTTTGCTGTAAGTATGGTCAGTCAATTTATGCAAAATCCAAAATAGGTTCATATGCAAGTAATAGACAAAATACTACACTATTTTAAGGGAAACCCAGGAAAAGGTATACTCTTTAGAAGAGACCATGGAATAACTCTAGAAACATACACTGATGCGGATTATGGCAGATCACCAGTAGATAGAAGATCTACCTCTGGATACTGCACATTTCTTGGAGGGAACTTAATTACATGGAGGAACAAGAAACATAATGTGGTGGCAATATCTAGTGCAGAAGCATAATATAAAGCTATGACCTTGGGAATATGTTAGTTACTATGGATCAAGATGATTTTAGAAGACCTAAGGATCAAGTGGAATGATCCCATGAAGCTACATTGTGATAACAAATTAACAATCAACATATCCCACAATCCAGTCCAGCACGATAGGACCAAACATATAGAAGTGGACATACATTTCATTAAAGAAAAATTAGACTGTGTTGTAATATGTATCAACTATGTCTCATCAAAAGATTAACTTGCAGATATCCTTACCAAATGATAGGACAACTCTGCCTTTCTTAGAATGAATGACAAGCTGGAAATGACATATCCATATTTCTCAGCTTGAGGGCTAGTGTTGAAATTCAGCCGTTCTTGGTGCAAAGGATCCGACGGTCGTAGAGAGCAATTCGTGGGAAGCTCTCATGGATCACACCAGAGTTAATTGACTCCTTTCCATAATGAAAGAACTGATTTAGGAAATAGTATATTAGAGATATTATACATTAAATCTGTAATTAGTTATTTCTTTATTGAGATATCTAGTATAGATCTATAAATAGGGAAGAAATTATGTAATAAAGTTCAGCTTTTTTTTTGACCTCTCGGTTTAATAAATCAAATCGAGTCGAGTCTCGAGCAGCAGCTAGGGCACGGGGAGCGACTTCGTCTGCCGCACGTTCACCCGATTTTTCCCGTTCAAGTCCTTCAGTTTCGTCTTCCGCACGTTCGTCCTGTCCTTCGGTACGTCTTGGTCTTGCGGCCGATCCTTCCAGACAGATCTGCGTGCATGTCTTCCGGTCGACTAGAAACAACAAGGAGAAGGTGTTTGCGGTCGCCTGGTAGCTTTGATTCTCTTCTTCTTCTTTTTTCCTTCAAGGACCTACGATCGTTCTTCCTCGGCAATGAAGGTCGTAGGATCTAATACCATGTTGAATTCAGAAGATTGAAGAGGAAAAAAAAGCTTAACTTTATTGCATAATTTTTTTCATATTTATAGATATATACAATATATCTCAATAAAGAAACAACTAATTATAAATTTAATGTATAGTATCTCTAATATACTCTTTCATAAATTAGTTCTGTCATTATGGAGAGGAGACAATTATCTTTGGCGTGATTCATGAAAGCTTCCCATAGATTGCTCTCTGTGACCATTGGATCCTTTGCACTAGGAATGACTTGATTTCAAAACATAAGATCATTTTGTGGACGACGGATCCTTTGCACTAGGGCTGTAAATAAGTCGAGTCGAGTAGTGACCTTATCAAGCTCGGCTCGTTAGATATATGGTCGACTCGAACTCGAGCTTGAGTTGAGCTTAAACAAAGCTCACCTCACTGTAAATGAGCTCGAGTTGGCTCGCGAGCCTTAGTGGGCTTTTTAAAATTTAGGTGGGATTTAAAAATATTTAAATTTAATAAATATGTTTAGAATTTATCATTAATTTTTTTAAATATTTAAATTTAATATATAAAATAAAATTATTAAAAAAATATTAATAATTATTCGATCCGGCTCGCGAGCTCACAAGCTGAGCCTCATCAAGCACGTACTCGAGCTCATTTACTAAACGAGCTCGAGTTTGAGATCGAGCTTGACTCGTGAGCTCGATAAGCTCGGATCGCGAGCTCATAAATGAGTCAAGCTCGATTCGCTCGGCTCACTTACACCCCAAATGGAGATTGTCTATGAACAAAAGGTGAAGGCCTTTGTTCATGTACAGACTCACTGGATTGTTGCATATGGGAATATCTTCTTGAGTGCCGTTGAGCTGTAATTCTGCTTTCAAAGCAAAATTAATTACATGGGACATTGACCAAACTGAGTTTTTAACTCTAACTTATCTTGGATGGTTTTATTTAGTCCACCGATATACCTTGTAGATAATTAGTGAGCAGTCTCATTCAGATTGTTGCGAGCACTTAATCTATAGAACTCTTCGGTGTAGTCGCAGTTAGTGCATGTACCCTGAACACAGTGCTGGTACTTAATATAAAGCAGTTGTTCATAATCTGTCGGCAGAAAATGTCCCCGCATCAATTGCTTCATATGATACCAGCTTCGATCGCCTCCCTTTCTTTCCTAATGCCTAGATTGTATTAGTTGTTGCCACCAAAGCAATTGCCTCTCCTTTTAAGTGACATGCCATGTATTTCACCTGTTTATATGGTGCAATTTTCATGTATTTAAAAATGTTTCCATAGCTCTCTCCCAGTCCAAGTAATCTTCAATGTGAAGTTTGCCTTCAAAGAACAAAATGTGCAGTTTAACTCGAAATTCACCCGCGGGTCAATGAGCATGGTCGTGCGTTATGTGGTTATAGCTAGGAGAATAATGTTGTATTTGTCATCAGAATCACTAACAATTTGTCTTCCTTGTTCTTCATCATCAAAATTAAAAAAAACCAGGTAAATGCTGCGGATGATGCAGTGAGTCTCGATCTCCACGAGCAACTACTGGGATGTTAATGCCGGGAACAACTTGTTGTCAGTTAGGGTTGTACCCATTACCATTTCGAATCACTTGTAATTCTTGCCGCGATTCTTCTTGGAACCTGAAAAGTTCTATGGATAGTAGTTCATCGATTTTCTTGGCGAGAATACCCTGTGCGATCCATAGGGCGTCTACTCCGATCGTCGTCGCAAGGGTACCATTACTTCCCTCAGCCATAATCACTTCCCTGAATCACAAGCTCTAATACCAACCTAATGTGTACCTGATCGGATACCTACGACCAATGCTTGGTTGGGAGTCCTTGCTTCAGAAGAAAACAAAATGGAAAACAGAGAGGAGCAGTAGAAAATAGAGAGGTAGCAATAATCAGCATAACGAGTTTGTATCGAGTAAATTGATAAAATCTTCCTTTGCTACATTTCATTATATATATACTCTTAATAACTGTCTGTTTTCTATTTTCTAAAATGTTTGTCAGGTACGGTAGTACGGAAAAGGGAATAGAGTAGGAAAAAAGGGTGCTAGCAACACTATAACAGTATTAGGATAATAAAGAAAATAGAAATATAACATATATATGTAATATGATCCTTGGCTTATGCTGTACCACAACCAGTGCTCCGCATCAATTTTGAGTCAAGTTTTTCTATCATTTATGTTATACATTGGTATGTATATTCATACAAACTCAATTTATTTGGTACTTATGTTATACACTCATGTAAATAAACATTTTGGGCCAAATCTGAACGTGTATAAATAAGTGAGGGTAAAATTATTGACTCGTCCGTCCACAAAATGATCTCGGCCGAGTTCCTCTCCTCGAGCTTCCCCTCTCCTCCCTTTAGGGTTTTAAGGCGGATTGGCTACTGCAAATAAACTTGTCCAAGAAATTCTTCATAGTCGAAGAGGTTTTTCGTCGCCCTTCCTCAGCCTACCACACAGGCTTAATTCTCTACGCCTCCCCGGATCCCAGTGAATCCTATTTACTCTCTCTCAAGCCTAGCCCTAGCTCATCTGGTCTTTGGCTTCTGGCGTTTAAGCATTGGCATCACCTTTTATTTTCGTTTGCTGATCGTTTAAGCTGTTTCTTTTGCTGTGTCTTGAATCTTGTAATCTTTCCAACCCTTTAATTAATTTGCGTAAGAATATTAGTTTAGGATTTTGAATGTGCAGTCAATTTTTTCATCTATTAATGTTTTGCAATTTGTCTTTTGATTAACCAACTAATATTATGTATGTTTTATTTGTCACTATGGGTGGATAGGAAAGTAATGTATGGGAACCTTTGTATTACCTATTAGTCGTAATGGTGTTGCATGTTCACGAATTTTTTTTAGTTTTTATTTTTATTTATATGTTAGCTTTCTTTTATCCATTTTCTTAAGATGTAAAGTGTCTTATTAGAGTGGAGTTATAAACCGAATGAGACTTTGTCAGAGAGAAGTAGCAGAGGGTAAGTAAGAGAGAAACATAGTGATAAGTGCTGACATTATCCAATTATGTTATCTGTCGAGTATACTGTTTTATTTAAGGAGTTGGAAATTTTTTTTGGTCCGATACCAATTACAGCCATTTGAACTGCAAATGCTGATAAAGAATGATTTGATAGGATATTTGTTTTACAATGGGCTTGGAGAATACTGCAGAGCTGAAGCTTGTTAGGAGCAATGTTTGGTGATTGGTGTTAGCACCATTTACATTGTTTATTTGCATGAATTCATGCCAAATTTCTATTTTTTTTGACTTAATTAGATGACTTAAAAACTATGTTGAAACAATGTTTTTCTTAATATTTTATAGTTGTTGGATTTAATGGTTGTTTCCTAATATTTATTGATTTCCCACTATCTTTAAGAAACTCGCTCTTATGTACTTGGCCTAGCTTCCCCAAATAAGATTTCAATTTGGAAGCATCCTGAAATTGGTGTTAAAAATGTTATAGTTTTAATTATAAATCAGAATGTAAGTTGCTCCATGTTCTTGTTTTAGTGATCAATATCAGCCATCATGCTAGGAAAGAAAACAAAACAAATGCTAGATACACTAAAAAATATTAAGGATGGAATGGGTGTTATTATGGGAAGCTTCAATGCATAGTAGGAGTTGATGTGCCAAAAACATTGAGTAGTTATGTTTGAAAAATAAAGAAAATAATTTAGCATACAAGATATTAACAACAACTAAACTTATAGAAATTCACTTCGAAAGTAACCTAAGATATCATAAGAGTACCTCAAGAGGAAAGAGATGGAGAAAAAAGAGATAGAGAATGCTTTTGATTTTGAATTTTCCCAAGCATTAAGAGGCCTTCAACATGGGAGTTATTTATAGTCAATGAAGAAGTATGAAAGCTTGAAAATTAGAAGGAAATGTTTAGAGCAATTTGAAAGTCATATGTGCTTTTCTTGAAGATGCCTAGCTTATAATTTGGGAGAAAACTCAACAAACTATTGATTGTATAAATTGAACCACAACAACAACAAGAAAGGTACGCGTTAGATCGGTCCCTAGTGGACCAGTTCCACTACAACCGGCCCCTAATGGGCCGGTCTTGGTTTACTCCAGGAAGGGACGGTGGCGAAGAGAGAGGGAGGGGAGTGGGGTGTCATGACCCGGCCCGACTAGCCCGAGTCAACGGGGCGGGAACAGTCGGTCGTACGGAAGAGCATAATACATATAATATTTTCTTTTAAAACTTAAAGGTCAGAACATAATTATCATCCCAAAATACATGAAAGAGCCACTAATAAAACTTCAAACTCAATTGTTTCAAACTGTTCTTCTCACACAACTGTTAAAATTTTCAAACCCATTAACATTACATAAGCTCTCACAATGACATAAACTTCAAACTCACAAACTACAAAGAAACAAACTCAAAGACTCAAACTAAAATCATAAAAATGAACCTTTCATCCTAAGGCCCCTTACGACGATACGTGTACGGTCGTCGTGCAGCCATCACTTATTTCTTGAAAAAGATTTTTAAACGTAGAATGATCCAACGCTCAGCAGGTAGTTCATGTCTTTAAATAAAAATTTACATAAAACTAAAATAAAGCAGTTTCGTATGAAAACATGAAAGGATTGTCAAACTTGTATAATCTCGTATCAGTTCATAAAAAGAAACACTTTTCTTAATCTCTTTCCTTAAAGTAATACATTTCATTTACCTTTTTCCTTAACATAAATTTTCATAATTTGAAGAGAACATATATGAACCATATTATGCATAATGTTTTAATAACGCCCGTCTCGGATGTGCCCATAATTTGGTACTGATCAGGTACCCAGTCAAATTTTGGCCATTTCCTTTACCATTGGCTCTACGAGCATCTTTACCAATGGCTTTACAAGCCTCCTTTACTATTGACTCTACGAGCCTCCTTTACCATTGGGCACTCCGCATCAACATGCACATTCATTTAATATACTATCTTTCATTCATATGTACATGGAAAAACAATTGTGAAAATCATGTGCAAAGCATAAAACATTTATTCTAAACATAAGAATGAAGCTTCTGAAATTCATGAAATAAAAGACTTGAATATTCATATTGCCATAAAAATGAAAATTCATGAATTCGTGTCATATGAAACTTTTTCAATCATTTGCATTGAAATATAAAACGGAACAAAATCATGAAATTTTCATCAAAAACATGAGTACCTACCTCAAACCAAGTACGGCACGTCGCTTCCACACAGTTCCTCCATCTTATTCTTTAATGATCACAACCTAATAAAATTTATAAAAGAGATGTGTCACATAATTAAATCTTCGTTAAGGCTTAAGGCTAAATGTAAGTCTAATTGCTAAACCCGGCATTTTCCTTTAACAATTCCTTACGACACTCAAAGAATATTTAATTAAATAAACATTAATTTTCGGATTTAATAAATACTTAATTTTTGTAAAATCATAAATCTTCAATTTCATCAAATTATCGCTCCAAACTTAATCCTAAACATATAATTATAATTATAGTATAATTTTCAGATTAATTAAATTAGGAAAATTACAAAAAACGAGTTTTCCACTAAAAATCAATATCTTCGCTTTAAAATCATTCCCAAAATCCTTAGAAATCATTTTCGTAAAGGTATTTTACGAAATTAAACTTTAGGTCAAAAACCCTAATTTTTAAATCTCCAAAAATTCTTCCAAAAACATCGTTTCTACCTTTAAAATGTTTCCCTAATCCTTCCTTAAAGGTTTCTTAAAGAGATTTTTGGAAGAAAAACACTTTCTAGAAAAACCCTAGAAATTCATTCTCAAATAACTTGAGATTTAGGAGGAGAAATGAAAATATAAAACATACATTCTTCTTCCCTTGATCTCCTCTTCAATTTCCCCTAAAAATTTCACCGGAAAAATGTCGCCGGAGAGAAGCCGTCGAGCCCTAGCTGTCCGCCCCCTAGCCTTCGTTCTACTCGGTCCGCCGTTCGTGCGAAATAATGAGAGGGGGGAGGGTTCGGTTATGCCTAATAAAAGAAATTGGGTTTGCTAAAAGTCCAAAATGCCCTTACTTAAATAAATTTAGGCTTTTAAATGGTTAAGGGTAGTTTTGGTATTATGAAACTTCGTTAAATTTTAATTCCATATATATGCAAAATTAGGTATAAGTGTTATATACCAAAAAGATCAGAATTTTGCAAGGGATTTTTTAAAATTATTTCCGTTAAATTTCATTAATGTTGAAAATCTCACTTAAATCTCGTCGCGGTGCTTTGAAAAGCGTGCGACGACCTATTAACGTAGTTTTCGGGTTTTACAGGGGGTCCGCTAAGAGTCAAATTCAAATCTTTTGGAGGGAAAGGAGGGGGCAGCAATGGCTGATTAGTAATTTGGGCTTGATTAATTAGTAGTTTTTTTATTAATTAGTGGTATACTTTAAGTAGGAGGGAATTAGGGTTAGAGTTATGCATGATTTGAATTATTCTTTTGGAGTCTTCCTTGATGTCTTGGGCTCTAGATCTATAATCTAGAGATTGGTAGAGACAATCCTCCTCTCGAATTGAGGATCAATTGTATCTTTCTTGGTGTTTGTTTTGCTTTGATTATACTATTGCAATCTATCATTTTTGGATTGATTTCATCTAGATTTTCGTATTATTCTCACTATTTTGACCAATTATTTCTAGGGTTGCTTGCGAGCTCAAGTATTTCCTCTTGGATTACTTGCGAACTCAAGTAGTTCCTATCAGTTCATTTCTAAGAAATATATATAAATAAAATGCAATATGACGCACTACTAATATATGCAAGCAATAGGAGAATCACCTGAGATTCAATCATTTCCTCATAGTAGCATCCTTCAAAATAAAATCATCCATAGTTCCAAGTAATGTCCTAAGGAATAGCATAAGCGTATATATAATACCTAGCTAGGTTTCTCTAAAAGACAAAAACAAACCAACATGGTCAATAATTTTATTCTAATTGCATCATAAGTATTCTCAATAAATCACCAACTATTTTTGTTTAGGTATTTGAGTCCTACCATCATGCATCTTATACCATTATCAACAAGAGTAAGAAGCCAGTAAGGAAATTAACGTCCAATGGTAGAATTTAGTTAAATAAAAAAAAATAAAATTAGTATTTTCAGTAACTTTTAGCAAATGTAAATATAAAATATTACATCATAATACTAGAAGGTAATAAACTGAAATAAAACACCTAGGGAGATTCAATATAAATGATCATTAATATAAGCAACAAAAACAATTCTCTCAATTTAGCAATTTAGCAACTGTTTATAAACTGCTTTAGAATTTAATTACTAATAGCTGTCTAGTGTCCCTTCTTTATTTTATTTTTAAAGCAGACATTAGAACTTTCATATTCCAAAATTCATCAAGAATAAATCATCATACATCTGTTAACTTTATATTCAAGATCCAAGCAAAAAAAACATTCTTAAGCTATAGATGTGTCAATAATAATAAAATTGTGAACTTAAACGCTTAATAAGACAAAGAAAGAGCCAAGAGCTTGAGTTAGGAAAAATTGATAATAAATGTAAATAAAAATATTCATCACAGACATGAACAAAAACTCACATATAACTCGTCAATGATGACAAGGTCTAATATGCTCAATTTCACCACACAATAAATATAGAAATGAGAAGGTGAATTAAATGATAAGAACAAATCTGTAATATTATCTTGCATACTTATCTCGAATATATGGATCGAATCACATATAATTCATTAAAAAAAGAACTTGATGATTGTTATATAATATGCAATGAATAATACATATCGTTGAAATGAAATAAGAAAATTGGAACATAAGTACATAACCATTAGAGCAACGGGCAACCACATGCATTAGGAAACACATCACCCAACTAATACTATACTATCAATTCGGAAGATGAAACCAAATGCAATTCATGAATATTGTCAAATCTGAAATAGTGGAAAGCAATTGTAAACATTTGTATTTTTTGGAGATATTCGTTGAACTTACAAGAATTTTTAATGTAAGAAAAATCAATGATTGTGCTAGGTAACTTTTCATTGGAAGTAGTTATAATATTAGGTGGGGAAAATGATCTTTCATGATGCATACAATGTTATCAAAGAGCTCAAAGTAAGACTATACATACCCTTGTTTCTAAAGATATAGGTCTCAAGTTCAAATCTAACCTACATATTTGTTTTAAAATTGCTTTCTATGTGGAGTTCAAAAATATATAATTGGTCATGTACCCAATTTAAAAACAATATAACATCCATTATAAGACTAAATTAGTCATTCAAAAAATAAACAAGCAATAAAAATAAACAGTGGGGATTTGCTATGGGAAGAATCCCAAGTGATTTTTTAATATTAATAAGATCATCCTTTCCACATCGCCATGCGAAGAATTTTGAAACTACTCAATTAGTCCATCATGCTCATGTTCATATATAGACTTTGATCATACTTTGCACATCTCAATTCCACATCTCCCATCTCATAAATGACACTTGTGAGATATGTAATAGGCTTTGCTCTCAATTATCCATCATAATAAATGAATAGGCATTGATCATACTTTCCACACATATACTTGTGAGATGATTGAGAGCAAAGCCTATTTAGTTAATATTGCTAAAAGCGAAAATAAACTTTAGTAAACTAATGCTTGAATAAAGTAATTGATGATTTATAATGCGCCCAAAAATTCCAAACCATCTCAACACCTTTCATAAACACAAGCCTAAAGTATTAAATATTGGAGGAAAAATCCAACAAAAAATAGAAATTAATGAAGGATTCAATATTGGAACAATAATCTCGAACATAAAATAGAAACTGCTAAAGTGATGCTTTTGTGCCATACAAAACAAATATGGAAGAAGCTCAATTTGTTCTTATGGAATTCCAAACCATCGGAAAAACTAATAAATTGATTCTTTTGTGTCATAGCAAAGCAAATATAGAAGAAGCTCAGTTTGTTCATATGGAATTTCAAACCATCGGAAGATTGAATTTACAATTATTAGTACTTTTAAATAGAGTTTGATCCTTGCAAGAAATATCAATAAGAATTCTCTTAATGATTTGAATAACATCAATATTCAACAAGTGATTGTGGGCTCCGAAAATTCATCCCCGGTCTCCGCCCACTTTGCCTTTCTTCTGGGGGACTTTTAACGGATTAAGTTCCGGGGTTAATTTTGGGAAGGCATATGGGTTTGTAAGACACTACACAGATATTTCGCCCTCATTTTGCGAGGACTTTATGATCTGAGTTTTGGTTTCCTATAAGCGCAGGTCCCCATAGTTAATTACCGCTCCCGATAATGAGAGAGAACTTTTGATTAAGGCTAGTCATCAATCAGATGCGTAGATATACATAGTATCTTGCATATAGTAGCAGCATGAGTTCGGGTATTTGAAAAGTTTGATATTTAAATTTTGAATATTTCACCATCTTATAATTAAAGCGAAAGGTGGGGGAATGGATGATGAACCCGATCAAAACCCATGGTTTCATAGTCCCGGGCCATCGTGGTCCCTGGTCTACTTAGTCAGAGGAGGTAGTCGACCCAACCTGACAGAAGGATCCTTGTCGGCAGCCATGGGTTGCTTCATCCAAGGGTACCTTGTAGATCTGGGGTGAGTGTCTATCTAAGGGGACAAATTTGAATCCACCCTAGCTAACAGAGGGTTTTGTGCCCTATCGACTATATCCTATTGATTCGTATCTCAAGGACTTGATGCCACTAAGGAACGTATTGACTCTGGCCATAACCGTTATTTTGTGGTGCCATTTGGCGGCAAAACCACTTGGTTCAGAGGGCGCCATGTCATAACCGTTTATCCTGCGGTGCCATTTAGCGGCAAAACCGTCTGGTAAAGGATACGTACCATGTCCTTACTGTCAGGAGATTATTTCAGATTGAATCTTAGTGATATTTTTGACTAGGCATTAGCCCTATGTGAGCTGAACTATAATTTAATTTTTCTACCCTGACAAGCTGTTACAGAGGGTGGATGGATTTTGTTTTAAGTGTTTGATAGTATTGAATTCAATTTTAAATATTATTGATTTAGGATTTTTGTGAAGTTTTGGATTTGGATGGGTATTTGGGAATTTGGGAGGCATTTGAAGTATTTGGAGTTAACCCCTCTTGTTGAGATCTGCATTCAACACGATCAATATCGGGGTGTTTGGGGTCATTCATTGACTAAACCTTATCAACTATGTCGGGCTGTCGATAGAGGATCGAGTTTCATAGGCTTTACACCATCAATAATGAATTTTCTTTATTGAAGGTCTTGAAGGCTTTATATAAACGTATAAAACAGATATTCCGGTCGACACCTTGACCGTATATTTGTTTGATAATTCGAGCCGTGTCGACTCCTATCCATTCATATAGGAGGATCAAGCTTGAACTACTTCATTTATTGACCCGCGCAGCATCCCTAGACGCCACGTGTATACTAATAACATGCTCGTCGGGGCCCATGCAGGTCGTGATTATATTTACCCCTTTAGTAGACCTATATGCATACTTATTACAATGCATGTTCGGGAGTGTTTTGGACATTTAACAGTTCTTCTACAACATCCTGTAGAAGCTCGTATATGCTGTAGTTCTTCAGTATTCTCCCACAGGTGATATGTTGAATGCACAACGGGTCTCCCACAATGGCCCATAGGAACTGGTGTACATTGTGTATCCTTTACCTTTGAGTTCTGTGTTATTATCAGTGTAAGCTTAAGGGACCACTTGTCCATCAAGGAACTTGCAAGCCTTAGTAGTCTTATCCATCCTAATTCCAAAATTCGGTTCAACTGAGACTCGCTTACTTAATATTTGAAGATGCTGATTTGATCTGGCTTTCTCTTCCCAAAACTCACATAGAAATTTGTTGGCAACACCCGATGCCTTGTACTTCGAAGTTAATGGCCACTATCTTGAAGTAACAATCGTGACAATCGAAGATACTTCAAATCATCTAAGATAGCTGTGGGAGGCACCTATTCCTAAAATAATTGTTGCAGTCTTTGAGATGACTAGAATAACAAGTGTATTCTCTATTTGTAATTGTGAGTTTAAGCCACCAAGTTTTATATTAATCTTTAACGATATATTTGTCAAATATTGATCATTAATTCTGGTAGGCGCAATACAGTGTATTGACACTCACTTGAATGCATTCTGATGTGTCACATCGTCGTTTTCATTGTATACCAAATCTTTCTGGTTGCAACTGACATGTTGATGTAGAATGAGTCTTTGACAGTGTCGTTGAACCCTTCTGCTTATAGGGGATTGATTGTGTCTTTACTTGGATTTCAATCATCATTGATGATTGGGACGTCATTGTATTCCTTCATTTCTTCCTCTTGCCAAATTCATCATGTGTAGGTTGTATTGTTATCATTATTTCTTGTCTCTGATTATCATCCATGGATATGTCATCGTGCATGCAATACATCTTCTTTTGTTATCAACAGGTGTTAGCACTCATCACATATTACACTATGTGTCGGCAAGAGGCTACATTGCATACAATCCTGTTTGTTTTGGTGCCAAGTCCCTTGCTTTTACTGAAAAATTCAATAGCCTCCCGACGTCTCCCCCGTTTAGGGGAAAAACCAAAAGGCAGCCTTCCCCTCCACGCTACATGAGCGTTTCAGGTAAATGTCAGGCGAAATCGCGACTGTATTTTCTTCAATCCCCGCGACGCTACATGAGCGCTTAGTGGTTTTCGGTACCTGTTTAAAAGATCATAATTTTCTTTCCCCGCAGGTACAGAGCTGCGTATGGGTACTTATTTTTCGTCCCCCTCACGTTGCATGAGCGCTATGGGGATTACCCATCTCATCGCAAGCTTTGCACCGGTTTCCCTCCCCCCGTGCTACATGAGCTTGTAAGGAGGTTTGCCGGCTCATCGCTAGCGTCGAGGGTGGGGTTTAAGTTAAGGAGGTTATACCTTAACAGTTTGAACGTTGGTGTTGGAATACAGATCGAGGCAAGAGAAGGGTCTTTCTTCTCTTTAATTTAATTATAATTAATAATAATTAATTATTAATTAAAATAAGTAATTATAATTAAACTAGTTAATTATAATTAATTATAATTAATAACAATCAATTAAAATTAAAAAATAATTAAATATAATTAATTTAAATTAATCATAAATAGTAATTAATCATGATTATCTATAATTAATAATAGTTAATTATGAATAATTATAAATAGTTATTAATTAAGATAAAAACAATAATTAAATTTAATTAATTAAAATTAATCATAATGTTTTATAATTAATAATGATTAATTATGAATAACTTTTAATGAATTATTTATTTATAATTAATGTTTTATAATTAATAATTAATTATGAATAATCATGATTATCTGGATAAGGCATCGACTGCTTTATTTTCCAAACCAGGCCTGTACTGGATCTAAAAAATAGCCTAATAGATTAGATAACCACCTATGATGCTTCTTGGTCACCATCCTTTGCTCTAGTAAGTACTTCAAGCTCCTCTGATCTATTCGGACAATGAAATGCCTACCTAGCAGGTAAGGGCACTATTTTTTAATGGCCAAAACAATATCCATAAGTTCTCTCTCAACACCGACTTCAGCCTAGCCCTGGTGGATAAGACTTGATTGAAGTATCCTATAGGCCTGTGATTCTACATGAGTATTGCCCCTAACCCATATCCAAATGCATCTGTCTCCACTACAAAGATTTGGTTGAAATCTGAAAGAGCTAAAATTGGAACTGTAGTCATGGCTTTCTTCAATCTCTCAAATGCTAGAGTCGTTGCCTCTCCCCACAAGGAGTTGTCTTTCTTCAATTGCTCGGTTAAGGGACAAACAATAGTACTGTACCCCCTCACAAATCTCCGATAGTAACCAGTCAGCCTTAGGAAACCCCTCAACTCCCTTAGGTTCCTAGGCATATGTCATTTCTGCATTGCCTCAAGTTTTGTTTGGTCAGTCGCCACTCCTTTCTAGGACACTACATGTCCCAAGTACTCCACACTAGTCTGGGTGAAGCTGCACTTCTTTAGGTTGGCCCTTAAACTAATGCTCCTGTAAAAATCTTCAAATTACCTTCAAGTGCTCCATATGCTCATCCTTAGTTGTGTTGTACATATGTATGTCATAAAAAAATACCATAACAAATATCCTAAGGTACTGTCAGAACACCATGTTCATCAAAGACTAGAAAGTAGTTGGGGCATTAGAAAGCCCAAATGGGATTACCAAAAACTCATAATACCACTTGTGTGTTCTGAAAGCTATCTTTGAAATGTTTGTCTCTTTCATTCTGATCTGATGGTACCATAATTTCAAATCCAGCTTGAAAAACACCACAGCTCCATACAATTCATCCAAGAGCTCATCAATCACAGGAATAGAGAACTTATCCGGCACTGTCCCCTTGTTCAAGGCTCTGTAGTCCACACAAAATATGCAGCTCCCATCCTTCCAAAGAAAGGACTCACACTTGGCTTGATGATCCCAGCCTCTAGCATCTCACGGATCAGCTTCTCAATCTCATCTTTCTGAATCTGAGGATAGTGGTACAGATGAACACTGATCGGCGACACCCCTTCCTTCAATGTAATGGCATGCTCCAGCTCCCTCTATGGAGGTAGGCCTTGGGGAGGCTGAAAAACCTTGTTGAGATGTTGTATGAGTGCTGCACTGAAGAGGGAATGTCTCGCTTTTCCAGTCTGACCCCCTCCAAGCGATGCAACTCCACCAAATATCCTCCTCCCACCTCTATGGTCATGATCAAATACTTGAGAGATATTCCAGTCTTAGACAACCCTGCATCACCCTGAATCACCATTCTCTTCCTCCCAACCTCTAGTTACATCCTCAGTGTTCCCCAATTAACCGTAGTATCTCTCAACATCTGTAGTCACTTCATTCCCAGAAAGACATCAGTGTTTCCCAACTATAAGGGAAAAAAATCCTCCCTCATGTATCCCCTGAATGGTCAACACTATTCCCCTACAAACTCCCCTACCCATTTCCACCTTTCTTGTGCCCATCATCACCTCATAACCCCATGTATCCACTAATTTCACCCTTGGGTGGAGATGAAATTATGGGTTGCCCCACTGTTTATTAATACCACCACTTCTCTATCAGTAATCTCTCCCTTCACTTTCATGGTGTGATTCGAGGTAAATTTCACCACTGAGTTTAGGGGGACTTCTGCTACATCCAGGTGCAACTTCTCCTCTTCCTCCACCTCTAACCCCTCTCACCTTCCTCTTTAGCTTCCTTGTCATCACAAAGGGTGAGAACCTGAAGAGTTCGATCCTTATACCTATGCCTCGGCATGTATTTCCCTTCACATCTAAAATACAATCCCTTTGCCTTCTTCTTTTGTATCTCCTTCTCAGTCAACCTTTTGAATTTTTCCCCATTACCCCCTCCTCCAGCTTTCTCCTTGGGCACTTCCTTCAGACTCCCTAGTGCAGGTCCCTTGGGAGCTAAGAAGGTGGTGGTCATCCTATATGATTCTTGAGTTGCTCCCCTTAGGCCCTCTCTCCAGATGCTTCTGGTCCTCAACCAACTATGCTAGCTCCATGGACTCTCCCAAGTCTCGTGGTCTCATCACCCTAATTGCTGCCTGAATCTTTGGTTTAAGCCCCTTCATAAAGTTTCCCTCTAGCGCTATCTCTGAGAGCCGGTCTAGTCTGCTAGCCAGATACTTGAATCTATCATGGTAATCTGCCACAGTCCCCTCCTGTGTCAGGGAAAAGAATTGCTCATAGAAATTTCCTCCCATACTAGTTCGGAAACATTATAGTAAACAATCTTTGTGCTCCCTCTAACTTCGAATGGGTTGCCTCATGTCTTGCCATTGGTACCATGTCAGTGCCTTCCATTACAAACACAATCCTGTTGCAGTCAGCTTCTCTTCGTTTGTCAACCCATTGACAGCAAAGTAGTGCTTCACTTTGTAGATCCAGCCATGGCTGTCATCGCTCTCAAAGATGGGCATCTTCAGCTTTATCACCTTCGTGTCACCCTCGTTTCCCTTGAATCCTCCTTAACCTCCCATTCCTCGAAGTGGAGGTGCTCCCCAGTTGCCACAATCTTCCCTCTCGCGATCATACTTAAACCCTTCATCACATTCCCCTCTTCTTCTTTCAAAATCAGCACATCGGCGGTAGAAATCATCCATTCTCCCCACAAAATCAACACCCCTTATCTCATAGCTCATACTCATCTCCTCCCTAGAAAGTGGTTCTAGAGGAGGCATTCCATCATCTCCCTCAAGGAACTCCACTTCTGGATTCTCCCTTTCCCTTAAAGGGTTTGGATTTCCTCCTCTCCCATGGCCACCAATGGCCTCCTTTGCTTCCAATGTTACCTGATTTTGTTTGTCTTTAAGCATCTTCTTCATCATGTCTTCCAAGGCGGCGAACCTACCATCCATCTTTTCATGGATGGATGCAACATGCTTCAGAAAATTAGAGGTTTTCTCATTGAAATATGACTTTAATTGACATATTTCTCCCTCCAACACTTCGACTTTCCTTCCAGCCATTGATAACCCTTAGATCGATGTGCTTTGATACCAATTTGATAGGAAATTGTTACGCCCAAGCAGAAAATCTGTTGTCTTCATACGAAAAACAGCAATTGAACAGCAACAACTTGAGAAAAACTATAGAAATCTGAGAGACACATGATGGTTCCACTAAAGAATGAAGAAAACAACAACGCTCCAAGTTTCTTCAATTCGAGAGGAAGAAACAACTTTCCCAACCTCTAGCCAAGCGACTAGAGCCCAAGCACCCAAGAGATCTCTAATTTTTTATTCCAATTCAAAATGATCCCCAAACTCTAGCAAGAGAGACTAATTAAAGCAAAATGAACATTACATAACCCCTAAACAGCTCCTAATTCAAAATTTCCCTCCCAAATAGTGTTTGATTAAGCCTTGGCCCCCACCAAGGCTTCCGCCCCCCTCTGATGTCCGCCCCTCCCTATTTTGGACCGTCAGGTGTAAACCAGAACCGGTCTAGGTTGGACCGGTTCAGGTCAAACATATTCCAATAAAGTTGTGAAAATGCTTAGGATATGAAGGAATTTCTTGGCTTACAAAATCTTTCAATATTATTTTAAAGACTAAAAAAATTCTAGATGAGTGGAGGAGTGTGTTGATTCCTACCTTTAAGAATAAATTTAATGCATAAGAGTGCGTAAATTATAGAATAATTAAGTTGATATGTTATACATTAAAACTATTGGATAATTATTGAGCATAAGTTACGACGTGATACGAGTGTTTTGCAAAATCAATTTGTATTCAAGTCGGGAAAAGCTATACATTTTTTGAGTGGTTTGATGGAAAACTTTAGAGAGAATAAGGATTGGCAGGTGTAAACTAGAACCAATCTAGGTTGGACCGGTTCAGGTCAAACATATTCCAATAAAGTTGTGAAAATGCTTAGGATATGAAGGAATTTTTTGGCTTACGAAACCTTTCAATATTATTTTAAAGACTAAACAAATTCTAGATGAGTGGAGGAGTTTGTTGATTCCTACTAGGGGTGTAAGTGAGCCGAGCTGGCTCGTGAGCCGGCTCGAACTCGACTTGTTAATGAGCTCGCGAGCCGAGCTTATCGAGCTTCGAGCTCGAGCTCGAGCTTATAATCGAGCTCGAATGATTAACGAGCTCGAGTTCGAGCTTGAGCCGGTTCGGCTCGTGAGAAATCGAGCCGGCTCGCGAGCCGGCTCGAACTCGTTTACCGCGGAACGAGCTCGAGCTTGAGCTCGCCTGTCGAGCTCGACTCGAGCTCGAGCTCGAGTTCGAGCTCGCTTTTCGACTAACGAGCCGAGCTCGATAAGGCCTAAAACTCGACTCGACTCGACTCGTTTACACCCCTAATTCCTACCTTTAAGAATAAAGGTAATGCATAAGAGTGCGTAAATTATAGAAGAATTATGTTAATCTGCTATATACATTAACACTGTTGGAGAATTATTGAGCATAAGTTACGACGTGATACGAGTGTTTTGCAAAATCAATTTGGATTCAAGTCGGGAAATGTTATACATTTATTGAGAGGTTTGATGGAAAAGTATAGAGAATAAGGACCGACAGGTGTAAACCAGAACCAGTCTAGGTTGGACCGGTTCAGGTCAAACATATTCCAATAAAGTTGTGAAAATGCTTAGGATATGAAGGAATTTCTTGGCTTACAAAACCTTTCAATATTATTTTAAAGATTAAAAAAATTCTAGATGAGTGGAGTGTGTTGATTCCTACCTTTAAGAATAAAGGTAATGCATAAGAGTGCGTAAATTATAGAAGAATTAAGTTAATCTGTTATACCTTAAAACTATTGGAGAATTATTGAGCATAAGTTACGACTTGGTACGAGTGTTTTGCAAAATCAATTTGGATTCAAGTCGGGAAAAGCTATACATTTGTTGAGAGGTTTGATGGAAAAGTATAGAGATAATAAGGAGGATATATATATGATATTTCTTGATTTAGAGAAAACATATGATAAAGTTCTAAGAGAAGTACTATGGAGAATTCTAGAAATGAAAGGGGTTAATAATGCTTATATTCAAGTTATTGTGGATATGTATGTAGGAGTTGTTACTTGAGTTCAAACACAAGGTGGTTTGTTTAAGTATTTTCTTATTTCAATTGGATTATATTAAGGACCAGCTTTAAGCCCATCATCTTTTTGCTTTAGTCTTGAATGTTCTTACTAGATATTTACAAGAGGATGTACCTTTATGTATAATTTTTGCTGGTGAAATTCTTCTTGTTGGCAAGATCAAAAAGGGAGTTAAAGTAAAACTTGAATTATGGATGTCAATTTTAGAGTCAAAGGTTTTGTTAGAGTATATATAAAACTTAATATATAGTGTAATTTTAGTAGTTATAGATCTAGTTGAGGGATTGTGACTTTGGGTGATCAAGTCATTAATAAGAGTACACATTTTAGATATCTAGGTTATCGTTCAAAGTGATAGTGAATATATATGAAGATATTATTATTAGAATTCAAGTTGGATGGTTGAAGTGGAGGATTGCATCGGGCCTATTGTATAAAAGAAAAGCACCTTTCAATGTAAGGTAAGATTCTATAAGATGGCGGTGAGACCTGCAATGCTTTATGACACAATGTTGGCCATTAAAAGAGAAGCATAAAGTTAAGTGTTGTAGAGATGAGGATGCTCGGGTGGATGAGTGATTTCACTCTTAGAGACGGAATGTGAAATTAGTATATATGTGAAAAGGTTGGAGTAGCTCCAATGGAGAAAAAAGATTCATGTAGCCGACCCCACATAGTGGGATAAAAGCTTGATGTTGTTGTTGTAAGGTTCATTTTAGTTATGATGATGATTCAACGTTTTATTAGAATTAGGTAGGGAAAAACATATTTGTTCACATTTTCTAGGTTAATCAAATTATTTATTAATTATATCAGAATCTAGCATCCAATATGAAATTCTGAGTCTTTAATAAACCATACCCTTAAATGATCTTGCCTTATTTTTTAGACTTAATTTCTTTTTTTAGTTTTCCATCAATTGTTTATGTGCCAATTGTCTAAGTGCCAACTTTAGATATCATTGCCTTTATTGATGTTACTCACAGAACATGAATTTGATTCTCCAAATCAACCTTTCATGGTCTTTTCTTCCAACTACATTGTAAATTCCCAATTTTTTTAAATGATTGTGGAGATACTTATAAAAAAATATTTAAAGTGGTGTGCTTTGATGTATATGTTTTCGGATTTGTGAGACATATGCTGAAATAAGTGAAATTTTAGAATAATATAAAGCTTATTTAGACTTTAGAAATAGAGGATTAAGAATTTGTAAGACAGATTGAGCATATAATATGTCATTTTAGAGTGTAATACTAACAATTAGCAATTAGTATATTTAGAAGATAGGTGATATAAGCTCTCAAGTCAAACATGGACGGTTTAATGAAGAGGTGCCTCATCATTATGTGATAAGAGAATAGTTTAGAGATTTAAAGGTACATTTTATAAAGATAAAATTTCAATTAGGTCGACGTGATTGCATGGATTTTGAGTATTGGACATTAAAAAAAGTCAATGATATCTAACTTAAGTGTGATATAATTGAAAATTAATATTTGCTAAAATTAAGAAGGATGAATTAAGGAATGATTGTATCAAAGGAACAATCGAAGTGAAATGAATTAAAGATAAGGTAATTGAAACTATATTTAAATGTTTTGGATGTGTATGCTATAGGATATAAAATGTGCACATTAGACATGTAGATAAAATAAGTATATGAGTTAATGTAGATAAAATAAGTATATGAGGATTGAGAGGAAGGGCTAAACTTAAACTTAAGGTTATATAGATAGAAGTTGTTTAAAATAATTTGCAAAAAATAGGTTTAACACTCTAGATTGCATCTTATAGGAGCTAATGAAAAATGGGGATTGAGAAAACAAACCCCAAATAATTGGCATATGGCTAATGATGAGGATTACTAGAAGGCATAATCTCTAGTCATTTAACAATAGTATAAGATTTATGGAAAAATGCTGTGAACTCTATTACTACAATATCTCCCATCTCCTTTAAATCTCTTGAAGCTAGCTCTATTCTTTCTCCTTTCTTTTAGATTAATCTATTGTGTATTTGATATTTTCATTTAGTTAATGAAAAAATATATTTAATGCGGCTCCCATTATATATATATATATATCTTCATCTTTAGATTGGACCCTAAACCCTGTCCACCAGTAAATGCTATTAATCTGCAGATTGTGTGGTCTTATTTGCACTTGTTTCCAACAATTCTAGGCATTGTAAGGCCATTTCAGCGTATGACTAGGATAAGCATAAATTAGATTCTTAGCGCTACATATAACGGCCACAGTGGCAGTATACATTAGCCTACACTTTTGCTTTATGTATTATCGGTCAGCCTAGGTGCTCTTCCATCTTGCTAGAACTTTGTGATTAGAATGAGAGGGCTAGGCCTTCTATATTCACTCGTAAGGACTTTCTGCTTTTATTAAGTCTAGGATTGTTTTCATTTAGCACTTATGCATCTTTATTTTCTTGCTGATATAATGTTAAATCACCAGGCTGAATCGTCACGATGCATGCAGAGAGCTTGCTTCGTTTCCCTTTTATCAGTCTATAGATTTATCACCATAATCTTGAAAGAGGAACTCATCTTAGTTTCTAGTTTAAATCATGAGTGAAAATGTCAATTCTAGAATAAAGAAAGCTTGGGTTAATATTCAAATAAAAGCTTTCGTCACTTCTCATTAGTGGTCTCTGCAGAGGGAAATGTTTGTCTATCACAGTGGATCCCTAGGGAAATTATAGCAATGTGTGTTCTTCTTTCTCACATTAAACGGTGTTGTGGCAGGGAGGATTCAGGGCGTGAGACAACAACATCATTGTCATGATACATATATTATTTGCTTAGTTTTTTCCTACCTTCATTTGGTAGGAGTCGCACTCAATCTTCTCTTTCCACAGCCTCAAGATCGCATATTGTTGATGCCGTAAGAGGTTTCAGCATTAGTTGGCGCTTTCTGATTTGTGTATTGTGGGGAGGCAAGCCTTCTTTGTTTGCATCATTGAGTACACCTCGACTAGACGATCAAGCCATCAGGCTGTATGCCTCAAAATTTATATCTTATGTTGTTTTGAAGCAAACTGGTACTATTTGTCTTATTTGCTTGCTGATATCTCTCTTTCTTGTGTGATAGAAGATTTTACAAGATTTATAGCTCCTATCCTTCCCCCAGCTTCTCCTACTATAAAATCTGAGAAATTCAGCGCATTGCAGGGACTTCATTTTCAATATTTCTTTGAGAGGCTAATGATACTGAAGATGAGATGGCTTCTCCTTGGAAACTTTCTGGAATGCAAAGGCAGGTCTTGGCTTTATACCAACCATTAAAAAAGCGGACGAGGCGTCCATATTGAGTCGCGCCTCAAGTCGAGGCGGAAGTCATGCGTATCAGGGCTTACGCCTCGAACCATCCAGCGAAGCCTACGATTTTTTTGCACAAGGCGTACGCATTAGAGCGTAACGCCTCGAGGCAGTATGAGGCACCGCCTCGAAATTTTTTCTTCGGTATATATATAAATACGACGCAGCCGATTCGTGTTTGTGTATTCGCGTATAGGATTAGGGCTTCCTGTGAGAATTGAAAGGCGAACTAGAGGCGAAGCCGTGAGGGAAAGAAACGAAGCTGTAAGTGCAGGAGACGAAGTCAGAAGGAGACGACACAGGAAACGAATCCAAAAGCAATAACGGTTTCGAAAGCAGGAAACGAAGCCGAAGTTGTGAGTGCAGGAAACGTTCAGGCCTCGGTTAGGTCGGAAGAGCAGGTGAGCGGTGTTGTGGCCTTAACTTTGAGGTGTAGTAAAGAAAGCTTGAATAACTCCTGATTCAGCTTTCTTTCATTCGTCCGCTCAGTACATGCTCGGTACCGCTCAGTACATGCTCGGTACCGCTCAGTACATGCTC
>NW_021319650.1:213338-273151 GCF_001605985.2 Dendrobium catenatum | reverse complement strand
TATAGGTAGAATTTTGAGTTGAACTATATTTCATGTTGTCTTATTATTGGGATATTTTGATTTCACTTCATATCTTATGTTTTTTATGTTTTATATTATTCACTCATTAGTATATAAAAAATTTATCATTTTATGTTTACGCAATCTTTTGATTTTGAGGCTTACGCCTCAAAACGCCTTGAGGCTTACGCCTCGCCTCACGAATGAAAAACGCCTCAATACCCGAATACGCAATTTTAAACATTGCAATTGACGTAATATTTTGTTATTTTTTGATATTTTTGTCATTATTCATAATTTTAAATTGCTTTATTTTTATAATTTTCGAGGCTTACGCCTCGATCCGCCTCGAGGTTTACGCCTCGCCTCGCTTAGCCAAAACGCCTCGATTCCCGGTTTCTGAGGCTTCCCCCAGCTTCTCCTTGGAAATCTGAGAAATTCAGCGCATTGCAGGGACTTCATTTTCAAAATTTCATTGAGAGGCTAATGATACTGAAGATGAGATGGCTTCTCCTTGGAAACTTTCTGGAATGCAAAGGCAGGTCTTGGCTTTATACCGTTGTTTTCTTCGGGCAGCCCGAGTGAAGAATCTTGAAGACCACCAAAGAATCGTGTCTGTTGTCTCCGCAGAGTTCCATAATAATGCCAATAATGTTGATCGCAAAAACTTTCAGTACATTGAATATCTTTTGCGGCGTGGGAAGAGACAGCTTGAGCAACTCAAGAATTCCACCACCCTTTCACTTTCAACAATTAATGTCAGTAAAGAGGGAGCTTATACCCTTCCTGTTATTCATTTTTTTTTATCACAGTAAAAATCTGAATGAACATTGAGGGAGGATATTCTGATTAAAATTTTGTCTGGATGTATTTCAAAAACTTTGAATCTATTTTAAAATGAGTGCAATACATGAATAATTAATTAATTTTTGTAACACATTTTTTTCTTAAAAACTGCCACCAAATATGTTTTTTGTGTGATTCATTTTATCTTTTCAAAGAAAAGTTAAAGAATTCTCAATTGAAAATAAATTATTGAAGAAAAGCTCTATTCTGAGAGTCTTAGAACACTTCCAATTAAATGTTTCTTTAGATGCTTTACCCATAACTCTATCCATTGGAAATTATTTATTGTTTCTGCTTGGTGATTTTTAAACAAACATTTGGTTAAGATATGCGATTTCCTACCTTGGAACCTGCTAATCTGATTTACAAATTCTCAGCTCAATTCTTCTGGTTCGAAAACAATCACTGAAGACAAGAAGCTCGCTTCAACGTATCATTAAGGTAGCCACAAGATCATCCCCAACAGTCTTTAATAATCCTTCTGCTGATACGTACAAAGGTTCTGATTTGATGCTATCTGTTGTGTTATTGATTTCTGCAATTGTTTTGTTTAGTGTCATAGAAAACAAGCTATTTTTTTTTTCATTTCCTATGACCATCATTAGATGTCACAAGTGGTCGGTCAGGCTTTAAATCTGAAACTGCAAGTCTACAACTATATTGACTGCTTAGTAGTTTGAAGTGTCTTTAAACACGATCTTATGCAGAGTATGGTTTGCATTTTCTCGTTGCCTATGGTTTGCATGGTTTCATTGCCTTTAAGGTGTAATTGCCTTTTTCTTAATGATGCAGAAGTGTTCAATATGATCAATACAAGGCTATTTATTTGAGAAAATAGGTTTATAAAGTGGAGTTGGCAATTAGGAGATGTGAAAGGACTTTTTATTTTTATTTTTCTCATATTTATGTAGCTGAACTATTCTGAAACTTGGAGCTGTTTTAATTTGTATGTTTTAAGAGAATTCTACTTTATCTTTTTACCATAAACAAACAATTAATCAAGTTAATTTTAGATTGCAGAAAGTGTGAGGCTTTAATGTAAAGGACATCTGATCAGCTCCAATGGAGTTGGCTTAGGGTGCGTTTAAGCTAATCTTGTCATAATTTTATTTTATAGATTAGTCAAATTTTCATTTGATTGTAATTTTTTTATTTTTGAAAATATTTTTAAGATGAGATTTTTTTTTTTTTGCATTTTGATAGTTCTAAGAATTAATAGATGTTATGATCCATAGGAAGATAAATATTATTTGTATTCAGCAAACTAAATGGGTTAGAGAGAAGGCTAAGGAGATTGATAGTTTAGGATTTAAACTATTGTATTTTGGTAGGAGTTGTACTAGAAATGGTGTATGTGTGATTATAGATAAGAGTTTGAAGAATAATGTTGTAAAGATTGATAGAATTGGAGACATAATTATAATTTTAAAGATTGTTGTTGATGCTAAAATTATTAAGATAATAAGCATTTATGCTCCTCAAATAGGTTTAGATATTTGTTCAAAATTAAAATTTTGGAATGATCTAGAAAAATTAATACAAATGATACATCTTGAAGAGAATTTTTATTGGAAGAGATTAAATGGACATATTGGTAGAGAGGTAGATGATTTTAAAAGTATTCATGGTGGTTATGACTTTGAAGCGACTAATGAAGATGGTAAGATAATATTAGATTTTTCTTTGGCTTATGATTTTGGAATTGCTAATATCTTATTTAAGAAAAGAGATGAGCATCTTATCACTTATAAAAATTGATATGGTAAAACTTCGATTGATTATTTTCTTATAAAAAAAATAGATCGTTTAGATTTCAAAGATAATAAAGTTATTATGAGTGAAAGTTTATGTATCTAATATTGCTTATTAGTTTTGGACTTTAAGATGAAGGGGGCAGAATATTAAAAGTAAAGTAAATTGTTGTCATGGGTTAGATGGGGGGATTTAAATAAATATTAACAAAAATATTTTTGAGAGTAAAATTCAAAATTTTAAGATTTTGTCTGTGCATGAGGAAGCTAATGTTATGTGAAAAAAATAGCTAGTGATATTAAGAATATTGTAAAGATGTGCTTGGAGTATCAAAGAAAAAAGCTATTAATAGTAAAAATAGTTGGTGGTGGAATCAAAATGTGCAAGAAAATATAAAAAATAAAAAAATTTGTTATAAAAAATGGTTTAGCTGTAAAAATTTTAATAGTTGCAAAATATAGAAAGAGGCCCATTAGGAGTCTGAGAAAGTAATTTGCAATGCAAAAATTTTAATTTTTAATGATTTATATAATAGATTAGATACTAAGAAGGACGAAAGATATACGTATAAGTTAGCTAAACAAAGAGATAGAAGTAGTAAGCATTTAGTTCAAGTGAAGTGTATTAAGGATGAAGATCAAAAAAGTGTTTTTATTAAAAAAAGATATTCAACAAAAGTGGTTGAGATATTTTGCTAATTTTTTTAATGAATATTATGAGAATGCAATTGACTTTAGTGATATTAGCACCCTAAATGAAAATAAATATTTTTATTTTTATTGGCGTATTAGTAAAACTGAAGTTAAAGAGGCTTTAAAGAAAATGCATGCATTAAGATATCTCTAATGAAAGCTACATTAAATTACTCATAATTGTTTCAGAAAACTTCAACGCACAGAGTCGTAGGCTTCGTTTGGGAGGGACAACTTTCTGACTGCTTTGTTTTTCAGTTGTAACTATATTTTTTGTTTGGCCACTACTTTTTTGTTGCTTCCAAAAAAATTTGTAGTAGGAAACTGCTTTCTATAATAATTTTATAAAGCAGTAAGAAAGCTATCTCAAACAAAGTCGTATTTTTCACTTATTTTTATAACAACAAAACTACGAAAGGACTATTTTTAAGAAAATACAAAAATATATCAGTCAATTAGATAATATTTATTGTCTATAAAAATTATGATAAAAAATAAATAAAATAAATAGAAATTAGAAGATACAATAAAATGAGTCCAAACAATATATGAATTATTGACTTAATCTGCCTCTCCAGGTGGCTTTACTAAGCCAGACCTTAAAAAATACTGGACTAGTCAAAATCTCATAATAATGATATTTATCACATACTAAAAGTTACATAATAAAAGTTTACTAAAATAGGAGATATCACATTTTTATCACTTACAGGAAAAAAATTATGCCAAACTCAAAATCATTGAAAGCAGAAGTAGAGTAAATGTTACTTATAATGATTATAATATTTTTTATAATAGAAGCAATAGAGGAAGAAGCCTCGAAAGCCTTTTCTCTCTTCTCTCTCTCCTATCAATCTTCTCTTCTCCTCAGTGGCGGAGCCAAAAATTTTATTCAGGGGGGGGGGCCTTAAATTAAAATAGTTATGTTTATCTTCTCATTTCCAGTGTCAAGAGTAGCTATAAGATTGAAATTAAGAATACAAATAACATGGGTCTTAGAGCTTAGAAGACATAAATATTTGCCACAGGTAGGGGTGCAACCGAGTCAAGCCGGCTTGCAAACTAGCTCGACGAGTCGAGTTTACCAAGCGTGACGGCTAATCGAGCTCGAGCTCAAACACTCGGCTGCTCGACTCGATAGCTCTTCGAGTAACTCGAACTTGAGAACGGAAGCGAACTTCGCCGCGAGAGCGGGTTGCGGCAGCAGGCTTTGCAGCAAGAGCGGGAGCGTGAACGGGCTTCGCCACGAAAGTGGGGCGCGGGAGCAGGTCGTGGCAGCGGGCTTCGCCGCGAGAGCGGGAGTGTGAATGAGCTTCGCCGCGAAAGCAGGGCGTGGGTTGCGGTAGTGGGCTTCGCCGTGAAAGAGGGACGCGGGTCACGACAGTAGGCTTCGCCGTAAGAGCAGGAGCTCGACGAGCCGCTCGACTCGACTCGTTTCATGAGACGAGTAAAGCTCGAGCATTAGAGCGGGAGCGGACTTCGCCACGAGAGCGGGTCGCGGTAGCAGGCTTCGCTGCGAGAGCGAGAGCAAGAGCGGGAGCGTGCTTCCCCACAAAAGCGGGAGTGGGCTTCGCTGCGAAAGTGGGCTTCGGGCTTCGCCACGAAAGCGGGTATCGACAGTGGGCTTCGCCGCGAGAGCAGGTTGCGGCAACGGGCTCGCCGCGAGAGCAAGAGAAAGAGTGGGATTCGCCGCGAGAGCGGGATGCTCGTGCCCCCCCTTGCCCCCCTTCACTCCGCCAGTGTTGCTTCTCCTTCTCCTTTCTTTTCTTCCTTCGCAAGGCAGATGGCCTAAAAAGATTGACTCGAGCATATCCAATGAATTCAAATTTGCTCTCCTCGTCAATTCAACATTAATTTCATTAGTATAAGATCAATTGAAACTTATCAAACCGGCTAAATTTAATTAATCAAGATCTCAATTCGATTATGATGAGCTCTCCGATTAAATCTGATTAAAACAAAATCTGCGTGAATCCATTTAAAATAAAATTCAACTTATTTCAATTTAATCATCCATGTTTATCCTTTCCAAATATAGCACTTAATGATCTCATTACAATCTATACTACTATTAAAGTGTTGCTTGTGATTCTTCCCATATAGCATCCTGAGCGTTCGTTAAAAAACTTTATCTTAATATCCATCATTAATTTTTTAAACTGCATCTGCTGGCGAACCAATATCACACTTTTCTTCTTTCAAGGCATCCTTCTTATTTCTTCTTTGTATCAACGCATCCCTATACGAAATGGCGCATTCCCTTTTGTGTTATAAAATTTCATATGCTGGCGAAGAAATGTCTATACACTGCGAACGTTTTGCTCGCTCGCCGGATACAACAAACATCCTAAGGTGAACTTATTAACTTTATGTTCAATTTCTACGATTTCTCTTCACCTTCTTCCTAATTTTTTTTAACTCCACGCATCCGCTCACCGAAGCCCCCTGTCTCGCTTCCTCTCTCTCGATAAAGTTACATAATAAAAGTTTACTAAAATAGGAGATATCACATTTTTATCACTTACAGGAGAAAAAATTATGCCAAACTCAAAATCATTGAAAGTAGAAGTAGAGTAAATGTTACTTATAATGATTATAATACTTTTTATAATAGAAGCAACAGAGGAAGAAGCCTCGAAAGCCTTTTCTCTCTTCTCTCTCTCTCCTATCGATCTTCTCTTCTCCTTCTCCTTTCTTTTATTCCTTCGCAAGGCAGATGGCCTAAAAAGATTGACTCGAGCATATCCAATGAATTCAAATTTGCTCTCCTCGTCAATTCAACATTAATTTCATTAGTATAAGATCAATTGAAACTTATCAAACCGGCTGCAATTTAATTAATCAAGATCTCAATTCGATTATGATGAGCTCTCCGATTAAATCTAATTAAAACAAAATCTGCTTGAATCCATTTAAAATAAAATTCAACTTATTTCAATTTAATCAGCCATGTTTATCCTTTCCAAATATAGCACTTAATGATCTCATTACAATCTATACTACTATTAAAGTGTTGCTTGTGATTCTTCCCATATAGCATCCTGAGCGTTCGTTTAAAAACTTTATCTTAATATCCATCATTAATTTTTTAAACTGCATCTGCTGGCGAACCAATATCACACTTTTCTTCTTTCAAGGCATCCTCCTTATTTCTTCTTTGTATCAACGCATCCCTATACGAAATGGCGCATTCCCTTTTGTGTTATAAAATTTCATATGCTGTCGAAGAAATGTCTATACACTGCGAACGTTTTGCTCGCTCGCCGGATACAACAAACATCCTAAGGTGAACTTATTAACTTTATGTTCAATTTCTATGATTTCTCTTCACCTTCTTCCTAATTTTTTTTACTCCACGCATCCGCTCACCGAAGTCCCCTGTCTCGCTTCCCTCTCTCGATAATGTAAATTTTTTTTTCTTCCCCTTTGAAGCCCTAAATTCCTACTTCAACATTTTCTAGGTTTCACAATTCGATAATCATCTATCTCCTTTCTCCCATGTCCTTATACTCTTGTTTTTCATACCTTTTTTTTTTCTTCGTCATTGTCGTTTTATCCCTGGAGGAAATTAATGCGTCGCTCTGGCACCACCGATTGGGATCTACATTGGGCCAAGTCGATGGAAACAAACCTTCCGGGCTTCTATGCAAAGAAGAGAACGACATCAATCCACTTTTCTTCCGGGTGGCTATGAAGAAAAGGTTTACAATTCGGTAATCCACCGATTCCATTTCCCCTTTCGAATAGTTGTTTGCTTTTCCTCCTTACCATTTCTTCTCCTCTATGTTTTTCTTCTCCTCTCTGCCGTGTTCTTCTCCTATACTACATTTTGTTGTTGTCTTTTCCTCTTCATTTCTAAGTTTCTTTTCTAATTGGCCTCGCAATGGTTCCAAGAACTTCATCACCGAAGCCAACCAAATACCTCCACTTATTTCTACAAAACGTCAACAGATAGAAGAGCGCAGCTGCAAAAAAAGTTTGGTTAATAACTCACAAAATTCTCTCAATAAAAATCGTTAATGGCTAGCCGAGGTTTCAGGCATCATCAAGGGCGAGAACACCAGGCAATGAATTTCCTTCCAAAAGCTCCAAGCTCGCAGCACCGCCTGTAGAGATATGGCTCATCTTATCAACAAGCACAATTTTCTCTACAACAGCAACAGAGTTGCCCCCGCCAATGATAGTCGTGACACCTCCACTAAGATCAGCCAATTTCTTGGCAATAACCTGAGATAATTAAATGGTAGGGTGAGAATTAGGCTTCATAACTTTTTTATGAAGATAGAAGTTTTATAATATAATTGAAATGGATTGTTCATCAATCCAAAAGCTCCTTTATTGTTCTTTATTTCTAAGGATCTATTTTGGATGATGCTTGAGTGGGATGTGGTGTTCTGGAACTATTTTATTTTATTTGTCATACAATGAAATTTATTGATTTGTAGTAATACATCATGTTTGTTGCATCCCAGGTTTCCTAATTCTTGCAGGTGCAGTTAGTCAAAGAACGCCATCATTGACTCATTGTGATCAAAACCAGGGAAAAAATTCCATTTGCTTTGGGATGAAATTTTAATTCTAACATTAGATTATATTTATCAATTAGCTGCACTCAAACCTTTGTTATATGTGCAAAGTTTGACTTTTCTATGCCCATGAGTTATTCACATAAAAATGCATTTGTGCATTTCTCTTATTTACAAATTTTGTTTCAGTTTGTTAATGACTTACTAAATCCTGCTGGTCAGAACTTGAGAATTAGGGAAGGCCTTCAGGTAGGCTATATATATTTGTTTGTTTAATTAACTTTTTTTATTACTGTTTCTGGTCTGATTTGCTTTTAAAATATGTTATTGATCTTGTTTAAATTACTAATAATAGGAGAGGTGTATGCAAATCCTAAAATAACAAAGACTATTTATGCCATACTTACAAATTCAAAGGGACATCTCATTGAATTCCCAAATATGAGTTTCATATATCTTAGTGTTGGTCTCTCTTAATGCCCCCGGCCATCCCAACCCCAATCTTTTTTCATTTTACATTACATTGCATTAAAAAAAAATTACTTCAAAGCAAAAAACAAGAAGTATTCTAATGCATTTCTTTTATAATTGCATGCACAGTCATATTTATGCAGGTTACTTCACAGAAGGCAAGTTTGGTTAGGGGAAACCAAAGATTAAACCCAACTTGATTTGTTCACCTGGTACATTTGGTCATTCATATAACATTTCTGAATTTTCTATTGGGGATCTTGGTTCTAATGTTTTGGCTTATTCAGTCCCAACCAAACCAACTTAGTTAAATATTGCGTGCAATGATGGTATGGAAGGGGTGACTAAACTAAGAAAATGAGAATAACATTGATGGTTTGAGGCATTCAATATTTATGAGTATGACATGCAATGATGTTATGAAAGGGGTGACTGAACTAAGAAAATTAGTGTGTCATTGATAAGCATATGATCGAATATTATGAGTGCAATTAATTTGGCGGGAATGCTTTTAGAGTATGTTGAAGTTTTGGAGTGATCGAAGAATTTCTAACCACTTTCCGCCTACATCAAAGGTTAAATATGATGTATTCTACTTTGTAATGGTGGATGAACTTATATTGAAAGCTAGACGTCATAAATTGTGCTATTCACATATTTGATAATTCTTTTAGTCTAATTATGAATAAATGAAAAGTTAATATAATTCTGCAAAAGTTTTAGTAGAAAAGGGCTTAGGATTTAGTGAATAGAAAGTTATATAGCCTACTTAATAATGGTTTAGAATTATCTAACACTTAGCTGTGGCACATTTATTTTGAGAATTATGATATATTGACATTTTTTACGAGAAGAGTAAATATTCGGGCGTTGAATTGGAGAGGAGAGTTTGGGATATTGCGTACGAAGACAATATAACGGTGCCTTAATGGATGATTTATAGAATATGACATTATGTAGTGTGAATATGAGTGTTAGGTGCATTCACAAGTAAGTTGAGTTTTGTAGAAATGCAAATGCATGCAAAAAAAACCTTAAAAGGATAGAGAGCAAAAGCATATATATATTTGTGAGCTTGTGGAAGTAGAGCTTATTGAAATGAAGTTTATAGATTTGTAAGTGAGTGAACTTCAAACCTCTAAAGGAGGGCATAGAATAAAGTCAAAAGTAATAAGGAGGAAAAAGGGTAGAATAAATGTCACATCATATTAAAAAATGTGTAAATAGAATGAAAATCTTATGCATATTTAGTTGAATTGAACTTGAAAGGGCTTGTAAAGTTGATAGTAGATACTTATTATAAAGCAAATAATATCAACGACATAATCTCTATTCACTTAAGTTTACTTATTGGCAGCACAAGTTTGTTAGAATAAGCTTCCTTTGGATTGGTTTGTGGTTGCTCTGGGATGCCATTTTTATCAATAACTCTGCTTTTCGTTCATACTCAACCATTATTTCTTCCCTACTTAACATCTCCATTTTTTTTCCATCTTTTTCTTCTAACCTTTATTACTTGTCTTTCCTATTTCTCTTCCATTTTTTTTTCTGGTGTTAATCTATTCTTCTTGCTTCTGAAACTTTTATTCACAAATACCCTTTAGTGAAAAATAAAAAATGAAAATAAATTAATTAATTAATTAAAAAAATGTTATTTATAATTTCATTAAAGTTGACGATCATTAATGTCTATAGTTTATTGGATACTACATTGTTTATTATGAAAATATTATGTCTTACCTTAATAATTTTTATTATTTTCTTCTTCTTGATTCTACAATATTATGTTGCCATTATTTGCTCAATGCATTTGAGATACTTTCCAAGTGAATCTAAATTTATATATTGGTTTGTTCTTAAGACTGTTATGCATAAATTTTAGTTGAGTGGTGGCACGTAGCTATCATTATTGGCCTCATCCCAAGTCCAATCTATTTGATGACATTTTATATTGTTGTAAATAGTGTAGATGATAACTTGTATTGGTGTACCAAGATTGTGTTGACGAATATTTTCACATCGACTCGACCCCGATCGAGCCCGACTAGGCTTGATCACGCTCGATCAACTCAATTGATCATCGTCGAGGTGAAATTAATCCGAATTAAGCCCCGATTTAATTAAATTAAACCCAATTTAATTTAATTAAACCCAATTTAATTTAATTAAAATCAAATCAATCCAAATCAAACCCTGTCGAGCGTCGTCGAGCCCAATTGACGCAATTCGACGCCGATTCAAGCTTAATTTCGCAAATTAGTTTGATCAGACCCAATCGGACCCAAACCGACTCAAATCGGTTTGCGTCGAGTCCGATTCGGGCTCAATTTCAGCCCTAATTTACGAATTGGGGCTAAATTAAATTTTGAAATCAAATTTCCAAATCTAGGGTTCATATTTCACATGAAATCCTGTCCTAATTCCCTCGTTTCTCACATCAAGGGAGCCTGATTGGCCATTTCGGTCGGTGGCTCTGCTGGGCGTGCTCCTCTAAGAGCACGAGAGGGAGTAGGAGGGAGCATTCGACTCCCCTTTTCGTTTCCGTCCCGACCCAGAGAAAAGGAGAGAGAGCGAGAGAGGGCGATTTCCACGCCCAGGCTTCCGTTCGCCCTTCCTCTTGCGTGCGAAACCGTCGGCCGAACCTCCTGAAGGCTTCGGTTTCTTCCTTGCTGCCTGTCACCCTCCTTCCAGCGAGCCAAAGCCGCAAGTGTGCGGCTTTTCTAGGTGAAAGGGAGAAGGGAGTTTTGGGGCTTGAGATCTTCTCATTCCAAAGAAGAAAATCAAAAGCTAAGCCCTCCGTTTGCTTTATTTCTCAAAGTTAGTGGCTTCTCTTCCTTCCTCTTTCGTAGCAATTTGAAGGCTGTTGGAGACTTCCAAACAGCAAGGGAAAGCTTCGAAATTCTCCAAACAGCAGCTTGGAGTCTTCAAAACGCCTTGGACAGCAGCGGCGAGTTCCGGAGCGGCTTGGACAGCGAATTGGAGCTTGGAGCGGAGCTTGGACAGCAGTTAGAACTTGGATTGGAGCTTGGACAGCAGCTTGGACAGAAATTTGGAGCGCTAGGACAAACCGAGAGAGGTATACCACTAAAACTTAGTGAAACCTAGGGTCCCCCAAGGCCAATTGTTGTGTGGTTGACGCCCCCGAACCTTAGGACCTTAGAAACTTCAATTTTTGCTCTCCCAAAATCCCCCGTTGGCTGTCCTCTTCATAAGTCAATGAAAATTTGGTAATTTTCATTTGTGGATTCTCATGTGAGAGTCCCAAGAGGATTCTAATGCGCATAAAGGTGTTGGATTGGTGTCCAACCCCTCTCAAATGCATGATTTTGCACTCATATTGCATGCTTAGCCTTCGCCTACGAATGGACCATAGGATTTGATGATCTTTTTTCTATCCCAAAATGAATGTTGAGACGTAGGTTTTGTTGAGTTCTAGGTTGTACCTACTCAATGCTAATGTCATGGCAAAATTGACATAGGATTTAGGGTTTTGCATTTGTCAACTTGCAATTTTCTCTATGACTTGGTTAGATGCCCAAATGCATTTGATAACTTGTTGTAGAATTTTATTTGAACTCTTAAAGGTTCATTTTACAAATTCTAGAGCAAGTAGGGTTGATCAATCTTATTTTGGGTGTGTTGCAAAGCTTGTAAAGAAAATAACAAGTGGACATTCCCTCTATTGTATCAAAATTCCTTAATTTGGAGAACCATCTACACACGCATACATTCTAGGTTCTTTCTTAGATCATATTGGAACCAAATCCCAAGTTCTTCCCTTCTTTGTTTGTTGAAAAGACAAAATCAACAAACAATCATTCCCCCTCTTTGGACACCAAACGTTCAAAGGAAATCCTCCAATTTGTAATCCCTAAGTTGCATTTTGGACAATTCCTTTTCCTACAAGCCCAAATTGTAGGAAACCTCAAAATTTCTCTTCATTAGCCTAACTTCAAATTAGGCAAATGAATTCGTCTCTTTGAATATCAAATGTTCAAAGAACATTTATGGATTTGCAACTCATGAGTTGCATGTTCCTTCCCTCTTTTCTACAACTCAAAAGTTGTAGGAAATCTAATCATTCTCCTAAACCCAAACTAGGAGAATGCATTCTCCTCTTTGGACAACAAATGCTCAAAGAACTTCCATTGATTTATAATCTCTAAATTGCATCTTTCCCTCTTTCCTACAAGTCAAGATTGTAGGAGAGCATCTAAACTCATTTTCATGCTCTCAAGCCCAAGTTGGGAGAATGAATTCCTCTCTTTGAACACCAAATGTTCAAAGAGGTTTTAGAAGCTTGCAACCCAAAGTTGCATCTTCTCTTCTCCTTTATACAACTCAAAAGTTGTACGAAAGTTTCATTCTCTCAATTCACGTTGAGAGTGAATCAATCTTATTATAAGTCATTCATCTTTTCCTTCGACTCCAAAAATTCTAAGGAATCCTCCCAACCTTAGCCCAAAAGCTATAAATTCCCAACTCTCCTCCAGCTCTAAAGTTGTAGGAGATTTTTCCTCTCTTTAGCTCCAAAAGTTAGAGGGAGTTCTCCTACATTTAGCCCAAAACTAAATGTTGGATCTCTATCCTTTCTTCCCTTAGCTCCAAAAGCTAAGGAGAATTCTTCCACATGTAGCCCAAAAGCTACATGTTGGACATCTTCCTTAGACCCAAAATCTAAGTAATCTCTTCCACTCAACCCAAATTGAGTGATCTTTCCTATGACATTTAAAATGCTAAACTGTAGATGTCCCTTAGGAGTTGTCAATTCTGTTGAAGTTCATCCTACCCTATTGGATGAATTTCACCAAGTCCTAAGTGAAGCCTCTTAGGCAAGTCTATCTTACCATATTAGATTGACAATTCTCTTATCCAAACATTAAGAGAACTCCAAAAACACCTAAAAATTACTTAGGTTCCTTTTGATACAATGATTAATCATCTCTCTCAAAAGGCGGGATGCCTATATCATTGTATCTTAGGATTCATAAGTAACAGACTTGCCCAAAAGCAAGCAGTGGTTACTTTATGGGTTATTCATAACCCTTCTAAATATGAAAATGTTAAAAATCAAATAAAATCATTAAGTCACAAACAACTTAAAGTGAAACCACCCCTGGATAAAGATTAAACATCTTCATTCCAAAATAAAACCAAAGACCCTTAGTGTGACATGCTATACAAGGCTCACACACTTAGGTGACAGCCCCTTAGGCATGCTAGGATTAGGATTTTTCTTTTCTGCGCATGTGTTTGATGTTGTGGTGTGATTGCCCTTGAATTTCTGTATTGTGGGCACTTGCCCTTAAGTGGATAGTGTAGAAATATACATGTTCTTCTTGCAAGTGGTCATATCTAAAAGGGGGCGCTCATAAATAATAAACTGCTTGCATGACAAGTACTGCTTAAAACCCCCCAAAGATGTGGCTAATAGGGTGGAAGCATGTGTTTGGCACTCTAAGTGCTAAATAAAATTCTGAATGTAATGCTTTATTATATGAACTGCTTATAACTCTATTTTGCAGGTTTGAGTCTTTCTCTTTTCAAACATGTATTTGATAGAAGTATGAATTGTATCAAACTTGTGGGGGTTTGGAGCAAAAGAGTGAAGTGGACTAGAAGGATGTACTTGCCAAAGGTGAAGCCCAATGTCCATTCAAAAGTCAAGAGCCTGAAGAACCCCCCACAAGTAGAGTCTGTAATTTGACTGGGTTGTATAATGACAGGCAACTCAGCTGTCAAATCTGGTTGTAATAATGTGGACTCTATTTACATTCCTTGCATTTGATATATATACAAGCATATTTTGAATGTTTACTTGATTGTGCAATAAAAAAGCATGTCTTTTCTTTAAGTTTCTTCTCTTGTTCATTTGGGTATGGCCTGGACTGTGATGCGGTAGGCTCTTTGGACAAAAATAAGATTTCTACTCATTAAAATGTAATCAATCTAAAAATTGACTTAGGCTCCACGATTTTCTAAACAAAAAGAAACTTGCATGACTCCCTTCAAGGAGCTAAGTTTTCAAAATAAAAACAATCATGCATAGCTCAAAGCATGTTGCATATAGAAAGCCCTCACTTAAGGACTAGATAACAAAAAAAATCTTTCTTTCGTGAGTCAGCATTATGCATACCCACATGTATGGGCATTTTGGCCTCAAAGCCAAGCTATAAGTCCTACCTTCTAAATAAAAATAATCCTACCACTCTTCATTTGCATTGAGACTGGATATCATGATTTTAAAAGCGAGTAGGAGGGTTTAGCTGGTAGTCCCTTCTAGGCGGGACAGTAAATCCAGAGGTCGGGCAGGCTATTCATCTTGTGAGGTGTAGTTTGTAAGCCCCTTTGCACTCGTTAGATTTAGGTTCGAGGCACTACCTATCGGTAGTCCTCACCTTAGTCTTAGGGTCTGAGGCACGGGTTGATTCCAAATCACCCTATAAGCCCTCACCTTTCGGGCAATTCCTACAACATGTGCTGTTGGAATGTAAGCCCCAACTTTCTAATAAACTGATCAAACTTAAACAAAAATTAGAGTTCAAAAATATAAAACGTAACATAGGATAGTTTGGGCACCTCTGAGTTTCCTCTCAGAATCAAATGCCCATACTTTACCTCCTTTGACTTTCATTCCCAAAATCTAATCCTTAGTTGATCAACTTCTCCTTGAAATTCCTAAAAGGCCAAAATCCTTTTGCTAGGACTTTCATGGATTTAAAAAAAAAAAAAACTTTAGTCAATGTCTAAAATGACTTGCAAAAGAAAGAAAAACCACTAGTTTAATCAAAAGTTTTCCCAAACCAAAGTTTGGGATGTAATTAACCATAGGGGCTTGCCCCTATGGGACGTCTGTACCCCAGAAATAAATAAACCCCACTCGACCAAATATCGAGTGGGGGAATCTCTGTTATAATTGTAAATTTTGTTATTGAGTACATAAGGAAATGATATTTTTATCCTTCGGGGTAATATATCATGTTCTTATGCCGTACTCGATCATAAAATATGCAATCCGTTTGAGGATACAAAAATTCTCCAACAGATTGCATTTAAGAACACAATTAAAGCACTTAAAGATGTGTTCGTCGTAATGGAATCATAATTAAGCCATCCATGAAAGAGCAAGTGCAATTATCCACATAGCATTTTATCAGTTAGTTGGCTTACCTTGGTAGAAGTGAAAGAACATCTAGCAAGAGATAGAGAGAACATTGACAAATACAGTTGGATATATATGATTTAACAGTTTCTTTGTCTAACCTAGTTGGGATTTCAGTTGGGGTTGTTGTATTAATATTAGCATTTATTATAAAATCATAATATTTGTATTGTACTTTCTTTTTTGCTTTATTTTCTTGATCTTATATAGATATAATTGTAATAATATTAAATTAATCCAAGATTGAATGATATATGTTGAACTATGAATTAAAGCGAGTTAACTTAAGATTTTTCTGCCACTTTATTGAAAACGGCACAATGGTTTTTGATGCACTAAAATTTAAGTTAATGTGTAGGGAACGAAAAACGTAAGTCTTTTCTTGGTACCAGCTATTGCGTTGTTGATTTTTGTAATTTTTTTCCACATTATTTTTTTACATAACATGTGCTCATAAGCATTGGGGTTCAGATTGTAAGTTCGAAGACATGAAATCTTCTTGGTAGTAGAAATTCTTGAGAATAGCAAATAACGAGTATTTACCGAATATAATTATGATGTTGATCTATGCAAGCTTAGGAAAATAAATAAAAGCATCAATCCATCATCTGTTCATGAAATTTACTTCAGTGGTTCAAACATTGGTAAAGGAATGAAGATTGGTGTTGTTTCTGGGATGATTGCTCTGACTGAGTTTTAATAACTTGAATTAATTTAAAGTTCCAAAGCATGATGATTTTGTTTTCATGGCCTCAATAATTTAAGAATATCAGGAAACTGTAGCTATAGGAAGAACATTTGCTGACATGAAGGGTTATCAGTTGGATGGAAACAAAGAAATGCTCGCCCTTGGAACTATGAACATTCTTGGATCCAAGAGTTCGTGCTTTATATCCACTTTTAATAAAAGGAATGCAAGTAGGAACTCGATTCATTTCATGCTATATTGAAATCGGAAATTTAATTTTTTTCCTCCTAAAGTAGAATGCCCTATTGTCAAACTGAGGTGGTCCTATTCATGTGCCAAACTACTCCTGTGTTGTACTGCTATATTATCTTAACAACTATGAATTGAATAAAGAACATACAATTCTTCTTGCCCTTTTTTTTCATTTTTTACTTGTTGCAGCTGAATATGTATATATTTATAAGTGATTGCTTCTTTGAAACACATTTTCTTACTACTATTTACTCTTGCTACTTAATTTTATATTTTTTTTCTATGTGAAATAGGAATATAACATTAAAACACATATATGTTATTATTAAGCTTATCCTACTTGACATTGAAAATTTGAAACTTTGAAGTTTACTTACATGTTAAACCATAAATATATATTAGCTTTCTTATATTAAATTGTTCGATTCCTTTTAAGAACTATCTATTGGTTTATAAAATTCAACTTTCTAACAGATCAGTAGCAATTCCATTCATACATTTATGGAATTATTCCACATCAAAGGAAACTATAATTGCTTAACCAAAGCAGCAACAACTCCCTAAACTCATTGAAAATTTTTTATATCTATTCTTATGCCATTTTTACTTTTACACTTGTTATTAAAAAAATTATGTATTTTTTAGTATTGAATTGTAAAAATATATTTATATATTTTTATACAATATTTTAAAGAAATATATATAACTTCTTACTAATATAAATAGTAATTAGAATTACTTGTATTAATAAAGCACATAAAAATAAAAATTTTATTTTATTTCAAAAGTAAAGTAAATAATTTATGATATTAAATTTTTTTTGCTCTCCAAAATATATATTATATGCGTATAAAAATTTATCTATAACTATAAAAATTGTATAACTACTATTATAAGTTTTAGTTTTGAGTCTCCTCATATGTCATCTTAATTTTACAATGCAAAACATTAAATAAAATTGCACACTTAATTTTTTACTATTGATAGAAGCCTATCCCAATCAAAACAAAATTTCGTGTTTCGTTCTTATCTAATATCTTTAAGATTTAGGGTAGGGGTGTCAATTTCGGGTCGGGCTCGGGTCGAACCCAAAATTGATCTGGCACTATTTGGGTTCGGGTCAACCCGACCCGTTTTTACAAGCGGGTCGATTTTCCGGACCCGAACCCGACCCGTTTCGAGTTCGGGTCAACCCGACGATGGCGCGATGCGACCTCGGGTCTGGCGGGCAGGGCCGGTCAGGCGGATTTCCGGGTCATTCCCGGGTTCCCGGGTCATCCCGAACCCGACCTGATTTTGCTAACTGGTCGGTTTTCTGGACCCGAACCCGACCAGCTTCGGGTTCGGGTCAACCCAATTTCAAAATTTTCGGGTTGGGTCCAATATTGACAGATCGAATTTAGGGCTTATATTGAATTGTAAAATTATATTTATATTAAATATGTATTTTTTAGTATTGAATTATAAATTATATTTATATTTTATTACATAATTTTTTTTTAAAAATTATAACTTCTAACCAATATAAATAATAATTAGCATTACTTGTACTAATAAAGCAGATGAAAATAATTTTTTTTCTTAATACGCGAAAAAATTATTAAATTTTTTATTATGATAGTTTTTTTATTAATTGCTTTTATCACTACATAAAGCTGTAAGCACTAAACCATCAAGTTATGGGAGCTTGGCATTTAAGTGACTTTGGATTGTCTTATTTGTTATTTTGAGTGCTGATTAATAATCATTGAGATAAGGGTAAATGTTGATGATTGTGATGATAATAATGATATGTTTTTCTGAGGTGCACAATTTCGTGGTGGTCAGTACTTGGCATCATTTTTATATTTATGGTTGTACATTTAGGACATCATTGTTACAGAAATGCAATGTGTATTCACAATATTTTAGAGCTTTGAATTGTTCTTCATACTTTATAACTTTGAATTGATCATATACAACAAATGTATGAGATTATTATTTTATTATTATTATAAGCCAAATTATTTTCTTTCTAATATTTTTTCCCTCTTTTTTTTTTTACAATCGATTGACCTTGCCATAATTCTATAATCTATTTGAATTGTATAATATGTTTTCATGTATTGATTAATTATTTTAGTTATCTTGTGTTTTTTTTTTCACTAAGAATATGCTTGATTTATTTTTTACCATTTACATTTTAAATTTATCTTGGATTTAAACTTTGGCATTAGAGTAAGATTCGTAGTAGAAATATAGGTATTTTTATAGATAAGAGTTTGAAGGATAATGTTATAAAAATAAATAGGATTGAAAATAGAATTATACCTTTAAAGATTGTTGTTGATACTAAGATTGTTAATATTATAAGTGCTTATGCTCCTCTAATAGGTTTGGATATGAGTTCTAAATTAAATTTTTGGAATGAATTAGAAGAATTAATACAAAATATATATCTTGAAGAAAGAGTTTTTATTGGAGGTGATTTAAATGGACATATTGGTAGAGAGGTAGATGATATTAAAAGTATTCATGGTGGCCATGGGTTTGGAACGACAAATGAATGTGACAAGACCATATTAGATTTTTATTTATCTTATAATTTTTTAATTGCTAATATTTTATTTAAAAAAAATGAGCATCTCATCATTTATAAAAATGGATATAGTATAACTCTGATTGACTATTTTCTTATAAGAAAATTAGATCGTTTAGATTGCAAATATTATAAAGTTATTTCGAGTGAAAATTTATGTACCCAACATCGATTATTAGTTTTGGACTTTAAGATAAATTGACAGAAAATAAAAAATAAAGTAAAATGATTTTCAAGGATTATATGGGGCATTTAAAGTATATTAACAAAAATTGATTTAATTGTAAAAATTTTGATAATTGGGAAAGATATAAAGAGACTCGTAAGGAATCTACGAAAGCAATATGCAATGCACAAACCTTAGCTTTTAGTGGTTTATATAATAGATTAAATATTAAGGAGGGAGAAATATATATATGTATAAGTTAGTCAAACTAAGAGATAGGAGTAGTAAGGATAGTTCAAGTGAAGTGTTTTAAGGATAAAGATAAAAAAAATACTTTTCTTAGAAGATGATATTCAAGAAAGGTGGATGAGATATTTTGCTAAACTTTTTAATGAAGATTGTGAAAATAAGATTGACTATAGTGACCTTAGCACCCTAAATGAAAATAAAGATTTCTATTTTTATCGGCGTATTAGTAAAATTAAAGCTAGAGAGGCTTTAAATAAAATGAATGGTGGAAAAGCTGTTGGACCTGATGATAATCCAATAAAGGCATAAAAATGCTTAGGAGATGAAAGAACTTCTTGGCTTCCTAAACTTTTTAATATTGTTTTGAAGACTAAAACGATGTCAGATGAGTGAAGAATGAGTGTGTTAATTCTTATTTTTATTAATAAAGGTGATGCACAATATTGTACGAATTATAGAGGAATTAAGTTTGTGTCATACTTTAAAATTATGGGAGCGAGTTATGGAGCATAGGTTGCGGCGTGATACTAATGTTTCTCAAAATCAAATTGGATTCATGCCGGGTAGGTCGACTATGCAAGTCATATATTTATTAAGAGGTTTTATGGAGAAATATAGAGAAAATAAGGAGGATCTACATATGATATTTATTGATTTAGAAAAAGCATATGATAAAGTTCCAATAGAAGTGCTATGGAGAGTTCTTGAAAAGAAAGAAGTTAATAACGCTTATTCACAAATCATTAAAGATATGTATGCATGAACTATTACTTGTGTTCAAACACAAGGTAGTTTGACCAATTATTTCCCTATTTCGGTTGGGTTACATCAAGGGTCAGCCTTAAGCCCATATCTTTTTTCTTTAGTCATGGATGTTCTCACTAGACATTTGCAAGAGGATGTACCTTGTTGTATGCTTTTTGCTGATGATATTCTTCTTGTTGGTAAGACTAGAGAGGGAGTTAAAGGTAAACTTGAATTATGGAGGTCAACCGTAGAGTCTAAAAGTTTTCGCTTGAATAGATCTAAAATGGAATATATGGAGTGTAATTTTAGCAGTAATAGACTTAGTGAGGGGATTATGACTTTGAGCGATCAAGTCATTAATAAGAGTACACATTTTAGATATCTTTGATCAATTGTTCATAGTGATGGTGAATAGATGGAGATATTATCAACAGAATTCAATTTCAATTTCTTCATCCAACTCCAATAGTTATCTTCACTTATGTCTTCATATAATCTCTCCAAAGCTAAAGCTGAAATGGATTTGCCCGAACATTGAATAACTCCAACTGATCTTTATTAACATCTGAATGAATAGGTACAGATAGAATGGTCTCCACCAGATAATTTCCAAAAAATTGCTTCAGCTTACATACATTACACTCTCCAGTTATAAAACCCGAAAGATATTATGTTTCTTGAGTTAAATTTGCTACAAAAGTAGGCCATTTCTTAATAAATTTATCCAAAATCCATGTATCTTTAATTGTATTAACATTCGCACCAGTAGATACCCTTCCATTTAACAATTGGATGCAGAAACTTTGCTCCATTCAAAATAATCTTCTATGTAGATGAAAAATAACTCTTACTTTCAGCATTCCACACATCAAAACCATACTTAGAAACCAAGGTTCTGTTGAGAAGGGAATTTGGATTTGAAATGAAGTTCTAAGCAAATTTAGCCCTCAAAGGGCCTAATTTCTTCCACAACAGACTGCAAACCACGACCACCTTTCCTCATTGGCTTACACAAAATGTCCCAAGCAACATAATGAAGGAAACTACCATCATTCTTATGCCATAAAAAACTCCTACACATCTTATCAAAGTCATTTAAAACCCCCAAAGAAACTAATGAATGTGTTGATAAAAAGATATGAAGAGAAAGAAAAACTGAGTTAAGAAGAAGTAACTTTCCGGCAAGTGAAATGAACCTATTTCCCCATATATTCAATCTATTAGAAGCTTTTTCTATCATATTTTGAAAATATGAAAAAAACAGTCTTCTTAACATAATCTTAACTCCCAAATAATCCATTTCACTCACCATCTTGAAACCCATCATCTTTGAAAGAGTTCTCCCTTTTCTTCTCTTAACCGACTTCCCAAATAGAATAGAAGATTTAAGCATATTAATTTTATGTCCAGTCCATTTATAGTAATCACTGAGAATTTTTTTTCACTTCATGCTCTTGCAATTGGCTTCTGAAAAAATAACTATATCATCAGCATACAATAAATGAGAGATTTTAGGAGCATTCGGAGCCACCTTAATACCAACAATCCTACCTCTTTGAGCAAACGCATTAATTAACAATTGTGAGCACATAATAAAAAGATAAGGGGATAAAGACACCCTTGCCTAAACCCACTTTTTGCCTCAATCCTTTTTGAATTAATACCATTGACCATAATAAAGAATTTTGGATTCACCACACACTCCATAATAAGATTTGAGAATTTCCTTGGAAATCCAAAACTTTCTAACACTAGATTAAGAGTAGACCTGATGAGGACATCATATTTCGACACGTGTACCATCACCGGAGACGCAGATCGATGGCTACGATCCAGAGCTTCTACTTATGATTTATTTGCATTTTTATTTTATTCTTGTATTTCTTGTTTCCTAGTTTGCCCCTGTGGGCATTGAGTCGCTTATATAGCCCGAATTGTCATTTGTGTCATTTCGATTTTATTTCATTTTGGCATACTTATATGAGGCCTCATGCATTGTAATGAGGAGTTGATGATTAAATGAAAAGCTTTTGCTTCTTGGTGATCTCTTTGTGAGTTCAACCCTCCTCGATCTCTTAGTGAGTTCGTCGGAGAGGATAGATCTCTTTGTGAGTTCTAGATCTTATTTTTGCCAAACTATTTTTGTCTTCAAGAGTACTCGATTTTTCGCCAAGCTATTTTCGAGGAAATCCGGATTGAAGATATTGGAGGTGAGTGAATCCGTGGCTCATTGAATCCCTAGAAGGATTTCCCTTTCTCCCTTGTTTGGATCCTTGCCGCCGCTCCCCCCCCCCTATCAACCCGCCGGCCAGCAGCCGGCCAGCCACCAGCCGGCCAGTAGCCCGTCGGCCAGCCCGCCAGCCCCATCCCGCCGCCTCCCCCTTTGGATCCTCCCATCATTTGAATTTCCAATCTCTTGATTTATTCACTTTCCTAATTTATGCCTACTCAATTAGGAAAGTCCATTAAAGAGATTAAAGCCAAATTTGAAATTCAAATTTGCTTCCCTCTCATCTTAAATCTATTTGGGGAAGTTACTTAAGATATAATTAAATCTGAAATTGGAATTCAGATTTAATTAAATTATTTACTTAAACTTGGGCCCCACTTTCATAACTCCTAAATTCCTCTCCCCTCTTCATATGTCCGGCCCCCCTTAATGGGCTCTCTCCCCCTTCCAAATTCCATTAATAGCACCACAAATTCAGCCCAAATCTTCTCCCCTTTGCCGCCCCCTCTCCCCTCCTTGGAATAATTTGAATTTCAAATTAAATCTCTCCCCTAAACCACCCAAATCTGAATTTAATTCAGATTTCCTGCACTTTCTATTCAGCCCCCACCATAACCGAATCCCCCTAGTTCTCACGCCGGCCAACCCTCTCCACTCCAAGCCACCACCTCCTCCCTCCCCTCGTCTTCTCGGATGCTTCCTCAACTCCCGGCAAGAATGCATGGCGGAACTCGAATGGAACTTTGGATTTGTGCATGACGATCGAGATCAAGTCGACATCATCCAATCACTGTTCTTTGACGTGGGCTTTGATTTCGACGATACCATTGAAGAATACATCGACCGTATCCATTACACCTTAGTTGACGTGATCGACGAGCAAAGGTCAAAGGGATGTTGGATCATCATTGGACGACAACCATCCTCCACCACTCCGGCCACCTATCCAAGAACGACGATCCTAGGTTCCTTCTTCCTCGGAGTGACCTCGATTCTAATGTGGAGACTTTTCTTCCGCTAAAGCCTAGACTATTTGAGCGTATGGGCTCCAAAGGTGAAAGTTTTCATTATTAAATCGTGGATTCTTGTTTATCATCGTAGCTTTACAATTACTCTTTGCGTTTTCTTGAATTGTTTGGTTAATCGACTTCACTCTTCTTTGCCTAAGCAAGTTAAAGACTAAGAACTCTGAGGATCATTCCTTGTCATAAGTAATAACTTTATTTTGGGAACATTTTGTTAATGCGCTCTCTTTAATTTCTTAAGTAACTCCTGTTTGTTTCACATCAAGACCATCCCATATTATCATATGCTTGCTCCATATCAATTTTGATTGCCATCAACCCCTTCTTCGATTTTGAATATCTAAATTTATTGAATAATTCTTGGGCAAGTAAAATCTGATCAGACATAGATTGACCTTTCATAAATGCATATTGAACTTTTGAAATGATCTTTGGGAATAAATAATTCATCATATTTAATAACATTCTCGCCACAATCTTATAAATAGATTTGCAGAGGCTTATAGGACAATAATTAGAAGGCATCAAAGGATTTTTCACCTTCGGAATCAACACCACATTTGTTTCCTTCCACACAGGACACAAATTACCATAAGTGAAAAAAGAACTAATAGCCATCCAAACATCATCTTTAATAAAAGACCAACAAGATTTAATAAAGGAATAAGTTATCCCATCATTACCTAGTGACTTATTAGCCTCCAACTGTTTAACAACAATCTCCAGTTCATCCTTTGAGAATTCTTTTTCTAGCATCATTCTATCACCATCATCTAGTTTCATTGAAGGAGAAGGCCAATCTCTCAAAGTTCATTTACGTTCCCTCCATTTTTTTTAAAGAAATCATAGAAAATTTCTTCTATCCTTCCTTTGTCTTCAATCAATGAACCACTGCTATCTTTCACTTAATTAATCCAATTTTCATTTCTCCTAGCCATTGCATAAGCATGAAAGAACTTTGAATTAGAGTCACATTTTTCCATCCATCGAACTTTTGCTCTCCGTCTCTACCACGTACTAAGACGACCAAGTGTTGAATTGAGTTCATTAACCTTTGATTCTAAAAAAAACAATCTCTGGTCTGAAAGTCCATAACTGGCTTCTTCTTCTTGTAATTCCAGAATCTCTTCTTTAAGGTTTTTCTTCAAATCATATAAGTTTTTGTGTATTTACTCCAAAAGAATAAAGCCTTTAATGCTCTTCTAAACTTTTTATTCAGAATATCCACAACGTCTCCCTTAATAGCTTTTTTCCAAGAGTGAAAAACAATTGAATAAGAAGTTGGATATGTTGCCCAAACATCTTCAAACATCACAGTTCTTCTCCTTCGAATACCAGAAGAGAAGATTTTTAGCATAATAGGACAATGGTCCGAAGCCACTCTAGCCAAATGTCTAACAACGACCAATTTCAAATTTTTTAATGCAGCAGAGTTAATGATATACTGATCCAATCTTTCTAAAATTCTAACTCCACATTTGTTGTTACGCCAAGTATATCTAGGACCAACTATTCCAACCTCATGAAAGTCACAATTTCTCATAAAAGAATGCATATCTTGAGGCCCTTGAGAAAAGACAAACTTCTTACCTCCTCTTTTATCATCTTGAGACAAAAAACAGTTTAAGTCTCCTCCTACAACAGATGGAAGTTGTCTTCTTGAAATTTCCTCCAAGCTACTCCACAAGCTTTTTCTCTTGTAACCATCCCTACTCCCATAAATTGTGGCTACCAACCACACACCTTTATTAGCAATGTTAAGTTCACCCACTACAATTTGAGAAGATGCTTCTATAACTGAAAAGGAAGCAATGTCCAACCTCCAGCAAACCATGATAACACCAGATAAACCTTCTGCAGGAAAGAGGAAAAAGTCCCACTTGTCACCAATAAATTCCTTGAATCAAAACTATCTATTGAAGAAAATTTTGTTTTAACCAGGCAACAAAAAAAGAATCATAATCTTTCACAATCTCTTTCAAATACCAAGAGGCTTCACTATTTGTTCTTCTTCATTTCCAAAAAAATTAAAGTCATTTAAGGTTGAAAGTGGGATTAGCCCCACTAACCTTGTTCTTCACCAAGTCACTTTTTCTACTGCGAGAAAGTAAGTTAACATTACCAAGCGATCTTAGCTCTTTTTTTAGTTTGAACTTAACCACACCCGAAGTGACCCCCTCCAACTTATCAGGTGAATCAACACATCTTTCCCCTTCATCTACCAATTCCCCATCTTCTCGATCATTAATAGTAGAATCAACAAGCTCCACCATAGCCTTCATACTCTCATCAGCATTTTATGTATCCAGTACCTTAAACATATTCACATCTATTGGTAAAGCCATAGATTCCTTACCAACAACAGCTTGGTTAGGATTCTTCTTCATTTGGTCTTCTGAATTGCCACAAACCTTGTCAACACACTTCAAATCTTTCACCCCATTACCATTACCTTTCTCTGTAACTATTTGTTCTTCTTCATTACTCACTAACTATTTGTTCTTCTTCATTACTCACTGGCAAAGCATCACAGCATTCCACAACACTATTCTTCATTTCCAATCCAATTCCAGTGATATCTCTTTGCTGAACTTTCTTGAAATAAACAGGAGCAACTTTATTAGGAATACCTTTCTTCTGAATACCTCTGAAATTATTAGAAAAATTTCTTCTTCTTTCATAGTTAACATGTATCCAAGGACCATACAAAGATCCCTTATATATCTAACATCTGCTCAGACTTCTCATCATTAATATTTGCTGAAGTAGAATTCCCCACACCTTCATTAGAAACAAAATTATTCTCCACAATGCAATCATTAATCAAATGACCAATTTTTCCACATTTGAAATAAAATGTGAAAATTTTCTCATACTCCAGTTTTTTAAAAAATCGGCCTCCTTTTCACCCAAACACCCAAAGTTTCTTGTCTATTGCAACACGAACACAAACCCTTGCATCCTCTCTTCTTCCCCACTGGAACATATTACCATCTATCAAAAGAGGTAACCCCCTAAAGAAGCAATTCTCGATACATTTATCTCATCCCAATAATGAAGTGGTAAATGCGGCATCATCACCCAGAGAGGAGATGTCAACCCCTTCAAAGTAGTAGAAAATCCTGTAGTCCACTTATCTTTACCCACTATATGCCCACTCACAAACCACGGGCCTCCTGATAATACATTTTCCATTGATTTATAAGAAAAAAGGAGCATAACACCCATCCTAAACCAAGAATAGTTATATGGAACTTTCCAAACTGCATCCATTGCCTACGTAACTCAGTCGCAATCATCAGATATTTTTACCAAACGCCTTCATTACTACAGAAAACTGCAGTTTCTCATAATCGGCTTTAACACTTGGTTCATGCAGTTTTACAGCCAAACCATCCTCTGATAAAATCGAATCATCTTTAGTAAAACTAATTCTAATATTAGGACGCCTTATCCAAGAATTACCAGGTGTTATGCCCTCTCCGCCTTTATTTCCTTTACAAATTTCTCCTTAAACATTTTCACAAACACCTGATAGATCATTCACGACCTTCACATCAACAGAATTTTCCTTACTGTTTGCAATTCCAAATCTGTTGACAATAAGCTTCATATCTAATGATGACGATGCTTCAAAGTCATTCGGTCTTCTCAACAAAGAGATATTACTATTAGCACGTGGAGTCTAGAACGTCAAACCATCATATACTTCTTTATCTTTACTGATAATTGAAGATATCACCTTAGCACAGTCAATTACAGGTTCTTTGATCACCAAAGAGCCTTCTTTGACAATCATCTTATGACCTTATTGCAATTCACCACTACGAGAACCATGAGGAGTCAGATCAAAGGGATTTCGGCGGCCAAAAATGACTGCCGATGGATCCCCCGCCATGTGCGGAAGATCCGCCAACTAAAGCCGGAAGAGGAAATTTGAAAAAAAATGGTAGTTTCTCTCTCTAGGAAACGGGAGCTTCTCTCTCTTAAGATGTGCCTCATCATTATGTTAAAGGTAAATTTTATGAAAATAAAATTTCAATTAGGTCAACGTTATTGCATGAATTTTGAGTGTTGGACACTAAAAAAAGTTAATGATATCTAACTTAAGGAATGATTGAAAATTAATATTTGCTAAAATTAAGAAGGATGAATTAAGGAATGATTGTATCAAAGGAATAATCGATGTGTAATGAATTGAAGATAAAGGTAATTGAAAATATATTTAAATGTTTTGGATGTGTATGCTATAGGAGATAAAATGTGCACGTTAGACATGTAGATAAAATAAGTATATGAGGATTGAGAGGAAGGGCTAAACTTAAACTTAAGGTTATGTAGATAGAAGTTGTTTAAAATAATTTGCAAAAAATACGTTTAACACTCTAGAGTGCATCTTATAAGAACTAATGAAAAATGAGGATTTATAAAACAAACTCCAAATAATTGGCATAATACTAATGATGAGGATGACTAGGTGGCATAATCTCTAGTCATTTAACAAGAGTATAATATTTATGGAAAAATTCTGTGAACGCTATTACTACAATATCTCCCATCTCCTTTAAATCTCTTGAAGCTAGTTCTATTCTTTCTCCTTTCTTTATTAATCTATTGTGTATTTGATATTTTCATTTAGTTCATGAAAAACTATATTTAATGCAGCTCCCATTTAATAAAATTAGGCCAATCGTGGCCCATCGCCATAAAGGCGGCACGTTTGAGTCAACTTGGTAAGTTTTGTAGTTGAACAAACTTACGAAGGAGGATCATACTAGCTTGTTGACTCCGAAGGGGGCCATCCCATCCGTAGTATATATATATATATATATATATCTTCATCTTTAGATTGGACCCTACACCCTGTCCACCAGTAAATGCTATTAATCTGCAGATTGTGTGGTCTTATTTGCGTTTGTTTCCAACAATTGTAGGCATTTTAAGGCCATTTCAGAGTATGACTAGGATAAGCATAAATGAGATTCTTAGCGCTACATATAACGGCCACAGTGGCTGTATACATTAGCCTACACTTTTGCTTTATGTGTTATCGGTCAGACGAGGTGCTCTTCCATCTTCCTAAAACTTTGCGATTAGAATGAGAGGGCTGGGCCTTCTATGTTCATTCATAAGGACTTTCTGTTTTTATTAACTCTAGGATTGTTTTCATTTAGCACTTATGCATCTTTATTTTCTTGCTAAGATAATGTTAGATCACCAGGCTGAATCATCACGATGCATGCAGAGAGCTTGCTTCTTTTCCCTTTTATCAGTCTATAGATTTATCAACATAATCTTGAAAGAGGAACTCATCTTAGTTTCTAGTTTAAATCATGAGTGAAAATGTCAATTCTAGAATAAAAAAAGCTTGGTTTAATATTCAAATAAAAGCTTTCGTCACTTCTCATTAGAGGACTCTATAGAGGGAGAGTTATGGGCATACGCTTTACACTCAAGCTTCTCTTTCCACAGCCTCAAGATCTCATCTTGTTGATGCCGTAAGAGGTTTCAGCATTAGTTGGCGCTTTCTGATTTGTGTATTGTGGGGAGGCAAGCCTTCCTTGTTTGCATCATAGAGCACACCTCGACTAGACAATCAAGCCATCAGGCTGTATGCCTCAAAATTTATATCTTATGTTGTTTTGAAGCAAACTGGTACTATTTGTCTTATTTGCTTGCTGATATCTCTCTTTCTTGTGTGATAGAAGATTTTACAAGATTTATAGCTCCTATCCTTCCCCCAGCTTCTCCTACTATAAAATCTGAGAAATTCAGCGCATTGCAGGGACTTCATTTTCAATATTTCTTTGAGAGGCTAATGATACTGAAGATGAGATGGCTTCTCCTTGGAAACTTTCTGGAATGCAAAGGCAGGTCTTGGCTTTATACCGTTGTTTTCTTCGGGCAGCCCGAGTGAAGAATCTCGAAGACCACCAAAGAATCGTGTCTGTTGTCTCCGCAGAGTTCCATCATAATGCCAATAATGTTGATCGCAAAAACTTTCAGTACATTGAATATCTTTTGCGGCGTGGGAAGAGGCAGCTTGAGCAACTCAAGAATTCCACCACCCTTTCACTTTCAACAATCAATCTCAATTCTTCTGCTTCGAAAACAATCACTGAAGACAAGAAGCTTGCTTCAACGTATCATTAAGGTAGCCACAGGATCATCCCCAACAGTCTTTTTTAATCCTTCTGCTGATACGTATAAAGGTTCGGATTTGATGTTATCTCGTGTTATTGACTTATGCAATTGTTTTGTTGAGTGTCATAGAAAACAAGCTATATATATATATATATATATATATATATATATATATATTTCATTTCCTACTGCAGATATTGCAGCTATTTATTCTTAATATATTATGAGTTACCATAGTATTTTGTATCTCCTCCACTTTATCTCAAGAATAGTAAATAAATTGAAAGACAATGTATCTGTGTTTTCTTTTTTGTACATTAAGGGGATATTTGGTTGCAAGCATCTATAATTCAAGTGTTCTTTAAACACAATGTAAAGTAAATATAAAGTATTTGAAATATTCAAGGGTGTTTGGTTGGTCATAGATAAATTATGGAGATCATTTAATGTTTGGTTCCAAGTATTTAGAATTCACTTTTTTTTTCTTCTTAATTTTTTTTAAACAAACAAACAAACTTAGGTCATGCGGCAATGGCAATGGGGTTTGCTGGCAGCGGTAGTGGGCAGAGGATTCAGGGGCACATGGTGAGCTGCTAGTATTTTGCGCATGACGAGCATCATGTTGTGAGTAACCGGCAAGCGGCCAGCAAGCAAAAAGTGCGCATTGGTCATACTATGAAAAATGCTTCGCTTAATGGTCCTGGGACTCCATATGTTTTGAATTCGTCTGATTTTTTTTTTTTTTGGAAATATGGGGCCGAAGCTCATATCATTCATGTAAAGTAAAAATTACAAGACAGGAGATGAAGCTAAAGACTAAAACCCAGCTAGCTAAACACAACAAAACAGCATCAGTGGGGCATAAAAAGCAAAACGGTAACAAAAAAAAAATAAAAAATACAGAAACTAAAAAGATGAAGACACAGAATGCATATAAAAATGTGAGCACCCAGCAAGCAGAATCAGCACAAGCATTTATCATCATCCATCCAAACAATCCTCGGCATTGAAGATCAGCATGCAGGGCTCAGTTGCCACTAAAGATCATCCAGAATGCCTCAGAAATCGGAAAAATAGAACCTCGCAAAGATCTCCGGAAAAGTTTGAGCAAGCAGCAGGTCCAGAAACTGGACATCTATCTCAAAAGACATTGACAGTACAAAATAGCAGGTGTTGAAATAAGTGAAAGCTTTGTCATTTTGATGTTTTACATATAACAGCCCTCTTAATTATGAAATACACAGAATAAACTAAGGGATTTCAAATGCTTCTTTAGTTTCCTATGAGCATCTTCAGATGTCACAAGTGATCGGACATGCTTTAAATCTGAAACTACAAGTCTACAACTATGTTGACTGCTTAGTAGTTTGAATTGTAAAATTGACTTTACATACGACCTTATGCAGATTATGGTTTGCATTTTCTCGTTGCGTATGGTTTCATTGCATTGAAGGTGTTATTGCCTTTTTCTTAATGATGCAGAAGTGTTGAACTATATGGTTCTACTGACAAATTTTAGTTGTGTTTAGAGTCCAGTTTGGTAAAAAATATGATAGATTTGGAGTTTTGGGCATCTTCCCATGGCTAAATGGCCTAATGCAATTGGATCAGCACGAATGTGTTTACTACCTATTTATTTCTCAGTATTTTAAAATATAGTTTTTGAGATCGCCTGGAGATGGGACGATAAAATTTTCCTGGAGCAAAATTAGGAGAAGCATTTGTCGTGTTGTAAAGCGTATGCCTTTCTGGCTGTGATCCAGCCGCTTGCCTTTTATGCTCACTCTATAGTCATTATATAATTTAAATTTAATATTAATAGTAAATTACTAATTTTTAACCTATTACAAATATATTTCTTATTTATTGAATAAAAATATAAAATTCACATTATAGTTAAATTCTATTAAATTAAGGATCTATGTTAAATTATGTATTATTAAAATTTTATTTATGTAATTAAGTAGAAAAAAAGTATATAGTTGCCCATCAAACATGTGACTGCTGACTCAAATTTGGGAATTTTTATTAGGTCCGGAAACCTGACGTAGCTCTACATCCGGACGTCAATAATATGTCGCTACGTGCTTTTATTCTTTACCGTTCGGCCCGACAACCCGACCTGGACCGGAACCCGTTATTGTTATGTTCATGTATTGCTATGTATTCCTCGGTATTGCTAGGTATTGCTTGACAATAACGAGAAATACTGCTCTGTCAAAATCAATACTGAGCAATACCTAGCAAAACTGGGGTATTGCTGGGTATTGATCTTGACACAATGGTATTTCTCGTTACCGAGCAAAACCTAGCAATACCTTGGTATGCACAAATCAGCTAATACATAGCAATACTGGGTTCCGGATGACGACATTTTATTGGCATCCGGATGTAGAACTACATCAAGTGTCCGGACCTAATAAAAATTCCAAATTTGGTGAGTGATGTGTTAGTTGTTCGACTAACAGCTTTAAAAAAAAAAAAGTTATTGTTTAAAGTTTCCTGTTAAAGGCGCAACTTGCATAATAAATTTCACAATTTAAATTCCTATCCGAGCTTTTCCTCCCTGTATTCACGGCTGCTTCCGTTTCTTCGGTCATGAGCTCACAAATAAAGTATTTTTGGAAGATAAAAATTAATTTATGCATTTTTTTGGGGTAAAAAATGATTAAAATGGATTAATCTAACAAAAAAAAAAATTGTATCGTATTAATTAATAAAATTAATTTCAGTATGAGTTCTTATAATCCATTGAAAGTTTAGTTTTGTTTATCAGAGTATATTATTATTAAATTTTTATCAATATTATGAGAAAAAAATTCATAATTTTTTATCAAAAGAATTTACCATCAGTTCTTAGTATCTTATTCATTACATGCAATAATTAAATAATATAATGTTTATCATAATAATATTTTTAATAAGATAAATGTGTTTTTTAATAAACCTAGAAATATATTCTAAATTAAAGTTAACTTTCTGTTTATTATTTTTATTCACAAAAATATATTAGTAACATAAAAAAACAAATTATTAAGTTAAGATTATAAGTTTGCGCATATTTAAAAATAATAAGTTGCATTTTAATATTCATTAATTAACATAACTAAGCATATTTACTCATTAAAACAATTAATTTCAATTTTCTTTTAATTACATAGCAAAAACATCAAATATTTCTAATATTTATCATATCTATCACCGACAAGATTTATCCTAATAATTTATCATGAAATCCTAAAAAAAGTACTACATTAATGTCTGCTCACTAAACATAATTAACATGAAAAAAAAAACAAAGATTAACATTAAAATCCTAAATAGCACGGTTCTATATAGTAAAATAGGTAACATTGAAATGATTTGAGGAACAAGTACATACTAAGGCTTCGTTTGGGACGATTTTTTTATTGCTTCTGAAAAAGGAGTTTTAGTACAAAAATTAAAAAATTTGTACTACAACTCCGATTTAAAAAGCAATAAAAAATCCATCCCAAATGAAGCCTAAATAGCACAACTTTTAATAAAACAAAATTACTAACATGAAAACTAGCAAAATCTTTAAAAAAACGCTTGATTTGCGAGCTCACGGTCAAAGGAATGGAAGCAGCTATTAATGTAATGAGCAGAAGCTCAACAATGAATTTATTGTAGCAAATCACCCGCTTAACATATGACTTTCAAAAGTAACTCTTTTTTTAAGCAAGTTGTCTGTTAATCGGGCGACTGACACTTGACTCAGTAAATCCGAGTCAACAATCAGTCGTCTTCTGATGAATGATTTTGCCAACTTTTTTTTTTCAGTACTTGATTACTTAATTAAAATATTTTGGGAGAAATGCATAATTAAAAGTTTAAAATTAATTAGTTTAAAAATGTCCTTAAATTAAGTCATTTAAGATGACTATGAGTTTATATATATATGACATACTTATAGTCAAATCGAGCGGATCGACGAGATGAGTTTAAGGAACCTAAAATCATTCAATTCTAACATCTATAAGGTATTAATTGATTGAAAATGCTCCATAATCAAGGAGATCACTATGAGCCATCATACAAAACACTCCCAACATACTTTTGATCTTTTCTATATCTACTAGTTATGTCACTCCCAAAAAACTATAAATAGACATCCTTTTTCACATGAAAGAGGGGAGGGGAGGAGAAGACAAGATCTATGAAGCTTGAAGTATCATGGAGCTCCAACCCAGTAACACAACCGACGAATCCGCGTCACTAAGTCGTCACAGCTAGACCTCTGCTTGATCATCGTCATTGGACCTCCATTTGACAACCATTATCGGGCATTTGCCCGACCATCACTATCGACTATGGTCCTTCTAACCTCCGTCACCTGCCAACTACAATTCTTCTGACTACCATCGCACGACTACGATTCTTCTGATCATCATTGCTCGACTACGGTCCTACCAATTTTTATCGCCTGACTACAGTCCTTTCGACCTCCGTCGCCAGCAAATTATAGTTCTTCCGACCACCGTCACCCGACTACGATTCTTTCGACCACCATTGCCTGCTTATTGCGATCCTTCCGACCTATGTTACCCAAATACAATCTTACCAAACAAGTAAGATAATATTCTCTTGAGAACAACTATCATTTTATTCTCCATCTATATGATGTGTTCTCTAAAATATATATTTATTTCATTAAGGTAACACCCTCCTTTGAGGATAGGACATTATTTATAATCAACCACCGACACTAGTGGATTCATTTCGACTGGGAAAGGTGCTGTGATATTCCTCCATTTTCAAGAGTTTTCACGTAAAAACTATGGTATCTCCTATAATTGATGCACCCATCTCTTTTATATATTTGTGTGATGGATCTTTGTGCAAAGTTGGGATGCTAAAGTATACATCTCTTTATCACCATGAATGTTCTAGGACACAACAGTTTGTCAATATCTGTGAGAAATAATTCTTGGGTAGGGCGCAACCTTTGTTATAACCTCAAAAGGTCATTCACGTCAACATCCAAGACAAGATTGAAGCAACATAGTCTCTTTACCATGGTCTATTATTATGTCTGTAAGAAGTTTTTTAATAGTGAGGATAACTTTATGCATTATTTTGTCGTTTCTCAGGCATCATACATTGATGCATCAATTTTATGGAACAAAATTTAAACTACTGGGGGGGCGCGCGCCTTGGCTACAACATTAAATGCAAATATGGCTAAGAAAATTCCTCAAATACTTTCAACATCCAAGACAATATCATTGGAAACCATTTTTTATAAAGCTCCTAACAAATATAAGGATGCTTCCAGTAAATTTTAAGCTCTATATAATCCCCAGTTAGATTTCTACTCTTTAAGTAATATCTTACTCTTAACATCAAAAAAGGTAGTAGCGGTCTAAAGATAGACCAATTTTTACCTTCGATTTGGGATACATGCGACATTCGTCCCTTCCTAATCAATGTATAATTGATCATAAGAAAATTCCTCAAGTACTTTCAACATCCAAGACAATATCATTGGAAACCATTTTTTATAAAGCTCCTAACAAATATAAGGATGCTTCCAGTAAATTTTAAGCTCTATATAATTCCCAGTTAGATTTCTACTCTTTAAGTAATATCTTACTCTTAACATCAAAAAAGGTAGTAACGGTCTAAAGATAGACCAATTTTTACTTTCGATTTGGGATACATGCGACATTCATCCCTTCCTAATCAATGTATAATTGATTATAGGCAAATTCGATTTGACCTCTTTCACAAAGGGAAGCATCATCAAGCAACACTATGAAAAACAATCTCGAATAGGTCAAAAATCCTTGGTAGATTCTCTCAACCACTTCCATGCAGGTTAATGTTATTGAGCAATGCTCTAACAAATAACTTTAAATAATTCAAATATCCTTAGTGGATTTTCCCAATGTCCTTCATACATGTTAAAATCTTTGAGCAACACCCTTACGAACAACCTTTAAAAGGTTAAACATCATTGGCAGATTCCATCGAATTCTTCAATACTACACTCTGAAGCATCCCTTTCAACTTATTCTTCAAGGAAAGTTTGAAGCCCCGCCATACCTTTACTCATTTATCAGTATTCCTATGCAACTATTACTTCACAGCTTGACGTACCACCTAACCACCTTCGTCAAGCTATTCACTACATATTATTTTTAGTCAAATGTAACTCGATCACCTTCATTGTTTGCCCTTCGCCTGATGGACCCTATTGGTCCACTCCCTCTCAACCACCGCTGTTGGCCCTTCACCACCTATCAGCCATCATCGCCATCTTGGTTTACTACTGTTAGCAACACACCCTCCAATTATCGCCATTATCTTATTGCTCGAATGCCAACATCGGAATATCACTTAACCATCTCCATTAGGCTTTCATCGGCATAATGTCTAACTCTATGTATCAAAGAATCTACTTATGATCGCTGGATCACTTCATGAAAATAGACCATCTTTAGTCTTTCCCTTGTCTGCTCGCTATTACCAGGTTACCTCTCAAGTGCTACTAGTGCTAGATCTCTTTAAACCATCATTTCATAAAAGAGGTGGCTGATCTTCCTTTATCATGGGCAATTTTCCATCAAAACTTCTTCTGCATTAAGAGGGACACTGGGCTTGATAGGGGATATCACCTATCCAAAAAAGTGGAATGCCTCTAATGTGAGAAAAAGTATGATAAAGAAGGAGAAGAAAGATAAGATATACTCCTACATAAAGAGGAGCACTAGAGATTAATAAGGAATACTGCCTATCTAAGATAGTGGAATGCCTCTAATAAAAAAAGAAGTATAGAAGAGAAGGAGAAGAAAGGAGAGAGCTACTCCTTTTACACAAAGAGGGGCACCAAAGCCACCTCCTTATGCACTAAAAATATGTCATAACTACCTGCTAGTAAAACTGATGAGGACAAGGGAGGCACACCCCCTCAAGAGTGTCTGGAGTGCATGGAACTCGTAAAATCGACTCCGGCGAGCGGTGGCAAGTCAGTTCAACTGCTAAGTTAAGTTCGAGCCTGATTTTCAATCTGGACAGTCCATTTTTTACATTTTGAGATACCCAAAGACATTTTTTGACATTCTAGACTCAATTTTACAACTTTAAATAAAAAAGGTGGCCTTTATAATCAATTTAGAGCAATTTCTAAAGTTTGTAGCTGAATTTTCGAACATTTTTTGCTCTGATCGGTGCGCCAACCTTAGTGTATTCAAAACTTTTAATCAAATATATTTTACTTGGTTTACGACCCCAAGGGGAGATCCACATTGACATTTAGAATGTGGTCGCGCCTCATAATTTGTTTGATACTGAAATCTCATGATTTTTCGAAATTCTTATATATAATTTCAAACTCTTGAAGCTTTGACGTTTGAAAATAAGTAGTCAACTGATATGTCACAAAAAAAAAATATCTTAATTAGTTGCAAATCTTGATATAAATATAAATTAGAAATTTCCAAAATTTAATTCGAGATCACCTGTACTCTGATTTCAGCAATCTTATAGTCAAATTAAACATCTCTAGGAGACTAACCTAACGAAACCAAATTTGATCCAATCCGAACCCAAATTGGTCCAAATTAAATAATCAAAGCCTATTTGGAAGCTTCAAAACAATCATTTGTTGACCAAATGATATCTAAATATGAAATGCTTATAGTCAAATCGAGCAGCTTGACAAGACGAGTCCAACGAGTCCAAAATCATTCAATTCTGACAACTCTAAGGCATAATTGCTTGATAAACACTCTATAATCAAGGGGATTATTAGGAGCCGTCTGATGTAACACCCTCAACATACCCTTGATCTTCTCCATATTTACTAGCCATGTCACTCCCAAAAATTATAAAATAGGCCCCCATTTTTTACATGAAAGGATGGAGGGGAGGAAGAAGAGAAGAGCTCTTAGCCTTGAAGCATCTTGGAGCTCCACCCCAGCAACATGGCCAACGAATCTGCTCCACCAGATGGCTGCTGTTAGACCTCTTCCTTACCATCGTCATTAAATCTCCATTTAGAAGCCATTACCGGGCCTTCTTCCAACCATCGCCGTTGACTACAGTCATTCCAACCACATTCCCCCTGCTACAGTTCTTCCGACCACCATCGCCCACAACTATGGTTCTTCCTACCACCGTCACCCGACTACTGTTCTTCCGATTACCGTCAGCTGACTATGGTTCTTCCGAGCATCGCTGTCCGCCAATTGTAGTCCTTCCGACTGCCGTCGCCCGACTACAGTCTTTCTGACCACCGCGCTCTAATATGGTCCTTCTAACCTCCATTGCTCGACTACGATCCTTTCGATCGCCATCGCATGTCTGCTACGTTCCTTCCAACCTCTATCACCCAAATACAATCCTATCAAACAAGTAGGATAATAACTCTTGAGAACGACTATCATTTTATTCTCCAACAATGCAATATGTTATTTATGATATATATTTATTTTATTGAGCTAACACCCTCCTTTGAGGTGGAACATTATTTATAATCAACCACCAACACTAAAGAATTCATTTCGAGTTTGCAAAATCCCGTGCTTTTTCTCCCTTTTTAAGAGCTTCTAAGTAAAAAGTCTGGTCTTATGATTACTGTATCCATCTTTTTTATCTTTTTATGTGCTGAATCTTCATACAAAATTAAGACGCTAAACTATACATATTTTTATAACCGTGAATATTTTAGAACGTAACAAAACCAATAATATTTTAATCACTATATCTTGACACAATTTCCTCTCATTGTTTCCTACGTATTAAGTTGTTAGTGCTGCTACTTCTTCGCTTGTTTTGCTCTGACTGAAAGTCAAAATAACAATAAAATATCGAATATAATTTATTTGCATTTTTATTCAAATTAAACTAATAAAAAATAATTCATCGGATCTGGCGAGTGACTCGTGGAAGTACACAAGAACATGCAGATGAGCATAATTTATCTTATAATTAATTAAGCTATAAGTACATAAACATATGAGTCAACTGAAGACCCAAGGCATTGACCCCATCGAGCACGGGTCTCCACTCTCCACTGTGCAGGCATCGGTCCAAATCTTTGACTATTGGAAAATGGATTTATATAATATATAATTTCCTCAGTAATTTGAGTTGTGGGGTTAGTCGGTCTATGCAGTTGGGAATTCATTTGTGAATTCTCTTGAGCAACAAAATCTCTTAAATAGGATTCAATTAGATGCGGGCTAAGAGATTATTGAGATACTTCACAAACAAACAAACAAACAAATAAAAAAAACTCTGCAGCCAACCTTAATTGTTGGTTAAAAATTCGGTCTATCAATTAAACAATTTACAATTTAAAATTTAAAATTTATGTGATGTATTTGTGAAATTACATTAATTCAATGCAACAAAAAAAGCACCTCTATTTGAACCCATAAATCATCAAAGCTTCATCACACTAGGTGAGGTCAACAAAACGAATTCTTTTTCTTTATTATGTCAATTAAATTCTCATTTAAATCTAATTAAAAAAAATTTCTAAAACTTTTTAACAAAATCTTTTTATGTCTGGTTCCATCTTTCTTAACATATATTAGATTTCATAAATCAGATTTCCGAAGGCAAGCATTTTATGATACCAAATAATCTAAAATTACTTTATAATCTTATGCGGCAATGGAGCTGCTTAAATCTTTTGTACGTATATACTCCTTTCATACTGTAAATCTAAGTATAAAATAACTCATTCATTTGAGCATCTCCACACTTACTCAATTTGTATCTATATGAGTATATTATTATTTTTTTCAAAATCCACACAACCTGGCGGTCCATCCGTCTGTTATTTAATTAATTTAAATAAAATTTGCATTCAAAATTTTTTACCTACCTATCTAAGATAGCCACAAATTTAAAATGCGATCATCCCAACTTTTCACAACATCCACTAATAAAAATATAATAACGTTAAAAAAGCAAAAAGCAGAAAACCGGAATTCAGAACCCGGCTGAATTAGGAGCTGAACCGCCACCAGAATCCCGGTTCCTCCTCCGGCGAGCCACCAGCGTCTCCGACGAAGCACTCCTTTCCTCCTCCTCCTCCGACGTCGGCCAAAAACTCCTCGCCACATCTTTATCACTCTCATCTCCCCTTATTACCCTAAGCGTCATCCTCGCCATCTCCTTCTTCTCGTTTTCCAAACACTCCGCCGCTTTCTCGATCACCTCCTCCGCCCCCGCCTTCCTTGCTATTCCTCTAAATCTAAATCCTCCCATGCTCATTCCGTACAGCATCGTCACCACCATCTCCTTTTCGTCTTGCTCCTCTTCTTTACTCAAGAACGCCACCGCCGCCTCTACGGCCCCACCATCCAGCATCGCCGTCTTCCCTTCCTTGCTCTCCACCATCCCCGCCATCACTCTCTTCGCCAGGATTCTCAACTCCCTTTCCTCCCCCTTCGCCACCGCTATTAACCCCTTCACCGCCCCTGCAATCTTCGCAATCTTCGCCATGTTCATCTCCGCCAAACCTAAATAGTGCAGGGCCATTCCTGCCTCAAGCCTCGCTCGCAAATTCTCATTAGAATCGCAAAAGAGGCGCAGCAGCGGCGGCACTGCTCCAAGAACCCCAATCGCCGTCCTGTTCTGTTCTTCCAAGGACAGGCTGAACAAAGCGCCCGCCGCGTTCTCTCTTGAAGAAGACTGTAGCGCGTCGACGATAGCTGGGACTGCACCCGAGCGGACGATGCTGATCTTGTTAACCGGCTCGAGGGAGAGGTTGACGATGATGGCGAGGGCGCTAGATTTGACGGAGGGGTAGCGGGAGAGAAGTAGGCCACGGAGCGCACTGAGAAGGCGGGGGCTTCCGAGGGCAACGCGCCGGGAGGCAGACTCTCTCGTAGCTTCGAGGAGCGAATTTAGTGCGGTCTCCTGTTCCTGGATTTGGGCGTACTTCAGTTTGACCAAGATCTTTTCTTCGAGCGGATCCGCGGGGGGAGGGGTTTCCGGGGTTTCTAATTTTGTGGTTTTGGGGGCGATGATTTCGGAAGACGAAGATGAGGATGAGGAGTGGTCGGAGGAAGAGGAGGAGGAGGAGGTGATGGGGGAGCTGTTTTCGTTGGGTAATTCATCCGAACAGTTTATCTGCGGCTTGAAATTCGAGGAGGAAAGAAAGCGGTTGGCAACGTCAGAAGATAGGGGGGTGGGACGGGGTATGCCGGCGATGTCACACCAGCGAAGAATGGCTGAGCGGAGGGCGGAGTTGGGTATGAGAATCAGGGAAGAAGATAGATCGAGCGAAAGCGAAGGAGGGGAGACGGCGAGGTCTCGACAAACTTCGATGCAGGCGCGCTCGAATGTCTCGCCAGAAGGTATGATGACGGGGTCCGCCATGAGAGCGCCGGATATGGGGCAGAGAAACTCCGGAGGCGGATCCGTCGATTTAACGGCGGTAGGCGGCGTCGGTGGAGATGGCGTCGGGATGGAGGAGGAGGAGCGGCGGAAGTGGAACTTGAATCGATCACGAACGAGACCCATGGCTTCTCCTTCCCGAGTATATCTTCTTTATTTATTATGCGAGCCAGAAAGAAAGCTTAGCATTTAAGTTAGTATTCTGGAAAATGGAAATTTTGCAGCCACTGTTCTGGAATGTTACATCGACAGCGGGCGTCTTCCAGCATTTGCATTAAGGCTAGGTTTGATATGTTTTTTTTTTTATTTTTTTTGCCCTTCTTTTCTGTTTTTTAAAATAAAAATTTTAATTTTTAACTATAAAATTATTTTAATAAGTTATAAAAAACTATCTCAAATAAAATAAATTTAAAAAATAATAAAAAAACTGTCTCAAATAAAATATAAATTATTTTTAGGAACATAACACTTAAAACAATTATATTTACTTATCTAACACCTAAATATGATATTTACATACCTACCATCTAAAAACACTCACTTTCATCTAAAAATTACCACTCCATCAATAGCCAATCCCGATTATGCCTTTCGCGCGTCAAATTTCTTCTTCTTTGTCACTAGAGATCGAGATTGTCATGTTTTTGTCTACTCCATACCTTCTTTGCCATCGAGATGAAAGTCTAAATCAGAGCTCACAACTAAGGTAACAAAGTCTATTTCACGTTTTGCTCGCAGATTTCATTGCCCTTTATACAGATAGAGAGTCACCATCTTCCTTTTTTTGGTTTTTCTACATGAGACATCTTCTCAAATTCTGCTGACAGGATTTTCATAAGTCCTACATAAATTCTGTATCCAAACATGACCAGTCTGAAAGTCTAAATCGGAGCAACTTTCACTTAAGTTAGATTCGGACAACTGTCCACCTTAATTTGCACTGCCCTTGCCAAATCAAATCAATTGCCCTACGATTGAATTACTGCTAATTTTATCCTCAAATCTCTTCTTAAAACAATAGACATGGGTGCTGCAGCACTGATGGCGGAGGAGAATATCGAAGCAATGATCTTGAGGATCGAGCACAAGTCAAAGAAAATTAAGAATTTGCTCAAGTATGCAGTTAAGTGAATCGAAAAGCTAGCCCCAATGACCAATGCAATTTTATATTATTTTTTCCAATTTCTAGATTGGTTTTCAACTAAAAGCATGTTGTTCTTAAAAATGCTCATATCAAAGCCATTTGAGCGCTGAAGATGGCTTTGGAAGTGTCTCCAATAAATACCAAGTATCAGCGGTGCTGGGTTGTCGTTACCTCTTCTAGTTTTTTTTAAAATGATCAGATCAAAGCTCTAATGCGCGAAGAAAGCTGTGGACCTCCGAAAGGACACCGCCGCGGCTGCAGGATTGCAGAAGGGTATACGATCGCACCTACCCCGTGGGATAGAGATGATCGCGGGCCTCCGCGCTCCTCGCAAATGGGCCAATGGAAGGGCAGATTGGACCATATATACGATTAACCATGGAGGATAGTGGCTCTCACCTACGCACCTCGATGGATAATAATATGCATGGCCTGATCACAGTCACGAGTTTCCCCCACCTGATACATTAGCTCAGATGTGATTTAGTAGATGTGGAATTCAGTTTTCCAGGGGCGCAAGCCCCTGTGGTTAATAACATCTCAGGCCAGAGCCCAAGAAGACTCTCGATTAAGGTCCATACATTATTCTTTCCACAAATGGGATTGGCACATAGGGCTAAGACTAAGAAGTCCTATTCAAAAGGAAAGAAATGGTTCAAAGGGCTTAGTCATTATGCAGGGTTCATACCAGCATTCGGAGGGACTAAGGTGATAAAGAAGAAACTAGAGAAAAGAAAGTCAAGCACTCGACACAATTTTCATCATGGCCGATGCATTTATGGTCATCGTCCTGGCCAATACATTAGATCGTCCCGGACGATCCATGTGTTAGTACGTTTAAATCCTTAAAATCGGCCCCGGATGATCCATTATTGGACAATCGTCCTGGCCGATCCAAATATTCGTCCTAGACGATACACATGACACAGATTTAAAATATTTTAACTTCGACCGGTACAATCAATTATTGTGCATCGTCCTAGACGATACACCTAATTGGCCCGGACGATCTGCTTTTTCAACCGTCGTCCGGTTTGACTCCTTGGGATGATCGCTTGTGTCTAATCGTCCTGGCCGATATCTGATCGGCCCGGACGATCGGACCACCTTTTTGACGAATCGGCATGTACGCAATAATTGAACCAAATCATCCTGAACGATTCTGCGATCGTCCTGGACGATATGGCCGTTTCTTTAAATACAGGCCATTCCAGCCATTGTTTTGACCTCAAAGCTTCTTCTTATCTCATTTTTACTTACTGATTTCTTGCTATGGCTGGTGAAAAGAGAGTCCGACAGGCTTGTGAAAGTTGCTCAAGGGCCACTCTGGACCCTCGATTCAGGGAAGTAGAGGATCAAGCAGCTTACCATCGTTACAAAGAATGTGGCATCACTCTTTCCAGAACCATCAATCATGTCCACCTTTCGTATCCGGTAATGGATCTCTTTACTCACACTTCTCTTTGTTTCATTCTTACCCTCGCTGTCCCTTTTTCCTCAGAACTTCTGTTAGAATTTTATGCAAATCTTTGTATAAATTCTACTTTCACAACCCTGACCTCCTATGTGAATCAACGCCCGGTCGAGATCACATATCAAGACTATTCTGAACTATTGCAGCTATCCACCACCGGGGATAAGCTGCATATAATTATCTCAGATCCTGATTTTTACTGGTCCACGATAAATCATTTTCTTCGCAAGACCAACGCACCCTTTCATGTTGGAGAGACTAACTCTTTAGTCAAAGATGCTAGGACAATTAAGCATGTCCTTCGCACCTCCATTATTCCAAAAGCCAGGGACCGAGTCCACATCACTCCTCTACTTTCTCTGACTACCTTTTACATCATCGCCCGGAGAGAGTTTAATGCTACTGACTTGATTTTTTGATACATTGATCATTTAACAACTATTCGCGATCCAGGCCATAGGAGGAAACCCAACCTTGCTCTAGGACATCTCATAGCCTATATTCTTGAAATCAAATATAACCTTCAATATCCTGCTTGTCACGACCTTCAGCCTCCTTGCTACTCAAACAGCTCTTTCAATATCCTTCACAGTACTCGTCTCCACCCAGGGGATGGGGAACCTCAGGGGGCTGAGGAGGAGGCTCCCGCTGCCGTTCCTGAACCTGCTCCTCTCCACCAGCACTCGCAGTTTGATCAATTAGTGGAGAGATTTGATCGATGGGAGACCCGATTCGACACTTATGTTACTGCACAGGAGCAGTAATATTCTGAGGACATTGCCCGCTATGAGCAGCACCGCGCATAGGCCTTAGCCCGTTTTGACAGCTACATTTCTCACCAGCAACAGCAGCACGACCAGGACATAGCCTGGTTCAATGCTCAATTTACTAAGCTAGCTAGCTACTTTCAGCAGGCTCCACCACCTCCACCTCCATCTGATGACCAGGATCCCTCATTTCTATAGTTTTAGTTTCTATTTTATGTAGATTGCTTTATTTTTATGTATTGTGTTTTTAGTTATTTTAGTTAGTGTTTTAGTTTCCTCCTCCTTTTTGAGATGTCAAAAGGGGGAGTAGTATGTTTGTACTTGCTCTTGTAGTATGTTTGTACTTGTTATGTTCAAAAATTTGAAAGCTTGTTTAGTTTTGCATTACTATTTTAGAATTGATTATCGATATGTTTGTCATCATAAAAAAGGGAGAGATTGTTACAAACATGTTTTTTGGATTATGATTTTGATGATAGCAAATAAATCTTGTTTCACTACGACTACCCTTTTCTACTGACTTTTTAGGACTCAAAGATCGGACGGAAATCGGAATCAGCTCAAGACTGGGTAGATTAGGGTTGAGTTAGTATGTAAATTTCTTTTTTCTTTCTTGAGTCAATTGTAATTACTTAAAGTGACTGATGTTAAGTAACCCTACACACACACTTGAGAGATTTAGAACTTGTATTTTTACTCACATCATCTCGGACGATATTTATATCGTCCTGGACAATCGAGTTCAAAACAGAAGATCTAATAAGGATTTTTTAGTTAAGGCAGCCGTAATTAACTGATCGTCCTGGACGATACATGTATCGGCCAGGACGATATGCTCAAAATAGAAAGAGATAGCCACCATGACCTATTTAGGTATTTTGTATTTTTGAAAATCGGCCAGGACGATTCTTTGATCGGTCTCGATGATATTGTATAATTATACCTAAATTGATCTGGCAATCATGGGAGTAATTAAGGATGATTGATACGATCACATCGTCCTGGACGATCGCAAGATTGGCCTGGACGATCCATTCAAAAACCCTTGGTTGCTCCTAGATGATAAATATCAGCCAGTACAAATTCAGGGTGATGCTCTGGCCGATTTGGATCAGACAACTCAAATTCAGGGCGATGCTCTGGACGATTTTCCTCTAATTTGAACTGATCGGCCGGGATGATCGTGATATCGTCCGGGATGATCAAGAAAATTTTCTATCGTCCAGTTTACATTCAAGGCGATGCTCTGGCCGATCTTATGAGGTTTATACTGATCGGCCAGAATGATTTACTTATCGTCCTGGATGATAAAGTTGGCAACTTGTAGTTAATAAGCTCCTTTGAAGCTATTCTATTTAAGAGATTTTGTTCAACATTTTTGAATATCCTTGGCTGTTGTCTTGACCTGAGAAAACCTAAAGGAGATAGAGAGAGAGAGGATCTTGTGAGGGGGTTCACAAGGGTTGCTCCAAGCATTGTTCCACTTCTTCTTCCCTAGAGTCTCTTATCCTTGGAAGGGTTAGGAGAGGTAAGTTTCAGCAAGTGATCGTGGTTCTCTGCCTGCTTCAGGAGGAAGCAAAAGGAGTTGGGTTCTCTACCTTGCCGGCTGTGGCAAAAAGGAGGTGTTTTTGTAAGAGCTTCTCAGCCTAGCTGTGGGGGCTAAAGAAAAGTCACGTTGGTAGTGCAATACTCGGAGGGCACCTCCGGGGAGTGGATGTAGGTCAAGTTGACCGAACCACTATAAGCCCTTGTATTCTTTTTTACTGCTTCCACACTTTAATTTTTCGCATTTATTTTTCCGTGGTGATTTTGGTTTGTGATAATCGTTCTTTTGGTTTTAAAGAATTTTTCAAAAACCAATTCACCCCCCCTCTTGGTTAGCCTCGAGACTAGTTCATAGGGCCTAACATCCCTAACGAACTTTCACCCGATATATGTGCCTGCAGTAGAGTTCCTACCCAGTATATATGCCTGTAGTAGGATAAAGTAAAAACACTCAACATAATCACCAGGCATATATAACTGCAATGATATGAAGAGGAAAGAGTGGTGAGGAATGCCTCCTAGGGACTCTGTCGGGCTCTCTCAACCAGAAGGCCTGATGTCCACCCGATGCATATGCCTAAAGTAGGAAAAGAGAAAAGAAATCACCTCTGCCCGGTGTATGTGCCCGCAGCAGAGTTTCTACCCGGCACATATGCCTGCAGTAGGATAGAGTAAAAGCACTCATCAACACAATTACCCGGTGCATATGTCTACAATGATATGAAGAGGAAAGAGTGGTGAGGAATGCCTCACAGGAACTCTGTCGGGCTCTCTCAACCAGAAAATCTAATATCCACCGGGCGTATATTCCTATAGTAGGACAAAAGGAAAAAGTCACATTTGCCCGATGTATGTGCCTGCAGCAGAGTCCTTACCTGACGCATATGCTTATAGTAGAGTCCCTACCTGACGCATATGCCTACAGTAGGATAAAGATAAAGTACTCAACATAATCACCCAACGTATATGCTTGCAATGATGTGAAGAATAAAGAGTAGTGAGGATTGCCTCCGAGGGATTCTATCGGGCTCTCTCAAACAGAAAACCTAATATCCACCCGATTTATGTGCCTGCAGTAGGACAAAAGGGAACCTCTACCTAGTGTATGTGCTTGCGATAGGGTCTCTACTTGACAAATATGCCAAAAGTAGCATAAATAAAGAATGCTCAACATAATCACTCGGCGCATATGCTTGCAATGATGTGAAGAGGAAAGAGTGATGAGGAATGCCTTCCAGGGGCTTTGTTAGGCTCTCTCAACCAGGTAAGTAAAGCCAATTACCCATCTGTTGGTTTCAAAATAGTATGGTAGGTGTAAGTCATCTCATCCTCGACCTGTCACAGATTTGTGTAGGGATGTGAGGAAGAAAGAAAAGATATATGAAAGAATTTCAAGGGTAGAGTTATTTGAGAAATCCCAAGCTAATATTTTGGTAACCACATGATAGAGGAAAAATCGTCATGGCTATGAGTATCCAAATGGCATCAGGAACTCTTAAGAAACCCTAACCCTACATAAAAGGGGAGGAAGATATCAGGATGACATCTTACAAGAAAGCTGGAGGAGATACACCCACAGTAGAGTGTGTAGAGGGGCAGTCTCATTCCAAGGGAGTCAAAAGAATTGAAGTAGCGATGGGGCACCTCTACTACGGAAAGTAGGACTAAGTCTAGTATAAATAATCATCAAGAAAGCTGCAGTGGTAAATCCATACTAACTGATGGGGACCCTGTAAGAAGTAGAAGTAACATCAACACATCCAAAAGTCCTCTTCAACAACTAGGAGTTGGGTCTCAATAGAGAAATAAGTGGGAGAAGGAAAATGAAGAGCTGACTTTCTACTAGAAAATCAAAACTCAAGAAGAGGTGACAGTAGCACCTAGGGTATGATGCTCTATATCACCGACTGGGAAAAACAGGATTGAAGTAGCGAGGAGACACGCTCGCCACTAAAGAAAACAATTCTGAATAAAACAAATAATCATCTGAAGCTCACATTGGTAATACTCACACAAATTAGTAGGACCCTATGGAAAGGGAAGTGACCCCGACACATTCATAAGATTATTCTGACGACTAGGCCTAGTATATGAATGGTAGGATAGGTTACAAAAAGGAGCAGGAGAACTAATCTTCTGCTAGAAAATCAAAGTTCTCAGAGTAGTGATGTTAACATTCAAGACAGGATATATTACATCACAACCAGGAAAACATCTCTAAGTAGCAAAGGGGACACTCGCTACTTGAGGATAGTAATTATGAATAGGATGATAAACATCAAAGGGTCACTGGGGTACACCTACCCAAACCAGGTAGGATCCTATGAGGAGCAAAAGAAATGTTACCACACCCATAGGACTATTATAGCAGCTAAGAGTGGTGTATGAATGGTGAAGTAGGTCGGAAAACATGCTAAGGAGCTGATCTTCCGTTAGAAAATCAAAGCTCCAGAGAATATGATGCTAACATCTGAGAAAAGATGTACTATATCACTACTAAAGAAAATAACTCTAGGTAGTAAGGGAACATACTCACTACCTGAGAATAGTAACCACGAGTGAAAATAACAATCAATAAAAACTCACAATGGTAACACCTACCCTAGTTGGGTAGGACCCTGTGAAGAGTGAAAGCAACCCTAGCGCATCTATAGGAGTACTTTAGCAGCTCAGAGCAACATATAAATGGGAGAGTGGGTTGCCAAAAAATAGAAAAAAGGGTGGATCTTTCTTTAGAAAAATCCAAGCCAAGTGAAGAAGTAACGGCAGCATCTGAGACAAAATGCACTATATCAAAACTAAGAACAATTAAAATTATGAAGGGTCATAACCAAACAAGTGATGATCCCTCCTCGAAGCAATCTCCAAGGTGCTTCAAAGGAGGAGAAAGGAGAAGAACTTTAGGGAACTTATGCTCTTAGAGAGTATTATCGGGTTCCTCCTATGACAAGGGCAACTGATTTTGCTCTACTAAGAGCTTCCCTCTTTTTTATCATATGTATTTTTTTTTATTTTATGTATTCTCAATCATAGATATAGATTACCTCGTACTATCGAAGGTCACACATAGTATAGGGAACACTCACCATATCTATGAGTTACTCCTAGTATGAGGACATCCTCTAATAATTGAAATACAAAGAGATGGAATTGTGAATGGCTTTAATAACCCATGCCATGTTCGCCAGATAAACAAAATTGGGGAAAGAGATGTAGTAGGATCTTGTAAGGAAGTGAACTATTGGTTTTGATAACCTAGACCACATTCAATTCATGTGAATAAGCTGGGGAGCATAATTATAGCAAAATTGAAATAAAATCCAAAATCAGGAAAAGGGATCAGCATTACCACTCCTGACTAGCATAGGATGGTATGGACCCAATATCTTATTTCCAAAGAGTCTAAACTAACAAATTTGACATCCCTGATCACATTCAACTCATATGAATGGATTGGGAGCTACAACTATCAGGTTAGGATTGATAGGAGGAAGGGATTCTTATAGGGATAGTGGATCTCTATCATCAAACCTAACAAATGTAGGTAGGTATGGACCCAATATCATATCTTAAACATAGACTTGAATAATTAGTTTTGATATCCCATACCATACTTGAGGTGACAAGTGAAACTAAGAGTGCTAAAACCTATAATGAACATTTTGGTTATATGGACCCAGTCAAAATTGATAAATGGGCACACACCCCAAAAGAGTTTAGTGTATCAACTCCATCTAATCTCAAAAGAGCAGTAATTTAAATTTACTAACTCAATTGGAGCTCCATACCAACTAGATCATGCAATCTCTATATAAGTATGTTATTTTTCTTGAATTAAAATTTAATTAAAAAAGATATTTAAATTAGAAAATGAAATTAAATTTTCTCACATTTCTTGTACGAAAATATATTTCCATATCTGATAGGATATCATTGCATAATGATGAATTCAAAGTCATAGCTTTCAAACTCAAGTATCAAAAATATCAAAAGGATTCATTGATTTTTTGAGATTTAGAGATTTACTAGAAAGGGAAGTCATTTACTTTTTAATTTCGGGCTCAATTTATGCCACTTTCTCAATTTTGGTGCGCTTTGCACAATTTTTAATTATTTGATGCACTTTGTGCATCTTTCATTTTTGGCACACTTTATGCATCTTTTCAGCTTTTATAATTGGCTTCCTTTCCAAATCTATAAAAGAAAACTTTTTCTCAGTTGTAAGATCATCTTCCAAATACAAAAGAAGAAAACTCACTCTCTCATGCAAGGAAGAAGGATCTACAAAACAAATATGATCCTATGATAAGAATGAATATCTTAATTGAGAGAATTATGAAGTTTATTCATCATTATGCTAAAGTTATCTATGAGGTAGAGATTTACAAGATAATGGAAAAAAATTTCAGTTCTAAACCTAATTTCAATTTAAATTAGATTTTAGTTCAAATAAAGAAATTACTCCACACATGGGACGAGATAGAGAGGTCATACTCTTTTATGGATCATCACTATAAAGAGAGTAGAGATAGAAGAAGCAAGAGAGCCAAATTAACTCAAAATCATCCTCTTTTTTTAATGATTAATCATTAATAAAAAAGAGAATAAAGTCTTTCAGCGTAAGTGCTAGAAGGGGGCCTATCTTCCCTTCTGAGGTTATAACCATCTTTTCTCTTTTATATATATAAATTTTTCTAGTACAAGTAAGAGCAGAAAAAAAAATGTGCTCATCTAGCACTATAATAGAAGAAGTAAAAGAAAAAATGGGTGCTAACAAAGAAACTGGAGTGGTAACTATCGACTTGGCCTGGGGAGGTCTCCTCTCAACTGCCTCTGAACTCTGTACAAATTGCTCAATCATCTGCCAAGTCTTCTTGAAGAGTACTAACTATCACTCTCCCTTAGAACTGCGGGGTGACCTGCTACTACTATCCTGATTATAACTCTGACTATCACTATGGCTGGTATTGTGGCTGGGACTGAAGATCATGTGAACTATCTAAGTAGCCTTGCCCGGAGGCTACACTAAATCACTATCTTGAAGATGGATCTTCTCGCTGGCCATCAGCCTCTCAACCTTATCATTGAACACGAAATAATCTTCAAGTGTATGCTCAATATGTCGGTGAAAGGGGCAATATAGTGGATATTCTATTTGCCATTCTTCATCCATCTTCTTATTAAATGGGAATGTCAAGATATCTTTCTTAATGAGGAATTTAAATATCTTTCTTATATTTTCTCTTTTAAAGGGATGTTCCTTATTAAGTCTCTCCTGTAAAGAGGGCTGAATCTCTGAGATCTTATAGGGAGGTCTGTACTGCTGAGTCTATGGTCGTGGTGGAGGTGAACTGCTCACGGGCTTCTTGCCCTTATTTGGTGGCCCATAGGTACTGTGTACCTCCCCTTTCCTAGGAGGAGGTGCCCCTGAAGATTCCTGACACTGAGGTCTATGTTGAGGTTGACTCTCAATCTTAGGAGGGACTACATCGGGTATGCTGTCCTACAAACTTATCACTTTAGTTAAGAAATGTTGGAAGGTTCTTATACTAAAACCTTTTAGGTAAGGTGTTATAGGACCGCCTATATTTTATAGCAAAATCTCTACTACATACTGCTCTTATAATCTGGGAGACTCTCTATAGGGACTATCTAGTCACATCTAACTCTCCAACTGTGACCCGGTGTTCTGCACTAATAAAAATCTAAACAAAAAATTGCTCCAACTTTATAAAGGCCTGGATTGAGTAGTTGGGGAGGTCGGCGTACCAAGCAAATGCCATCCCAACCAAACTACTGACAAATAACCTCAATATCAGGGCATCATTCCGCCTATGTTGCAACATGTGGCCTGATACTAAGCCACATGTTTTCTCAGGTTCCCAAACCCGTTGAAAACTTTGAAACATGGGGGAACAAAACCAGGAGGATATGGCTCCCTCTCATACTCAGCAGGGTAAGGATGCCCTCTACTAAAAGCCTCTCCAATCTTCCTGGAGGAAATCACCTGCTATACTTTCTAAGCTATCAAATCCTGAATCTGACCTGCTGACCACTGTGTTGGCTGACTTTGGACTATTATAGGTGCTATAGGAACTGCCCTCTAGACCCTATTCACTCTCACAGGGTCTAGTGTTACTAGCGGTACTACTAGCTCATCTATGGATATGGTTATGGTAGAGGTACCTAAGCCCCTCATCTGGGGTGTAGCCCCCAAAGCTTTCAACTGGGCAATCATCGCTTCCATGGCCTTGGCCATCTCAACCATCTGAGCCTATAAGTGCAAAACTGTGGCATCCATAGCTACTCATCTTGGAGATCCTCCTATCTCGGGGTCTCCTTTCTCATCCTCATCCTTGGGTTCTCTCTGCTTTTCCGAGTGACCTTGACGTGTAATCACACAGATTTGGTGTAGTGATATGTCCTTATCAGACTCATCCCTGAGTGAGTCATTCTCTAAAAAGGCCCGGTGGTGTGCCTCTATATAAGGAATCATAGGAGAAGTGATTCTATGGGGGTCGGGAGCTAAAGCTGTCTCAACTCGATTTGGTGATCTATTGATGGAGCTACTACATCATCATCATAAGTCATCTGAACCACCTCTGACTCGAAAGGAACTGCTACATCCATATGATCTACTCTATCCTCTGGCTAAACTGCCTCTGCCAATGGTACTATCTCAACTAGCTGAACTTTCTCGACAGGAGTGTCCGTCTATCGACATCTCTAAACTCACCTAATGCGATGGGGCTCTGTACGGGTAACTAGCTATTGAGGGGCTATCACAACTGAACTAATTTGGGGCCGAGCAGGTTTCTGTTTCTATTTCTATCCGTGGTGACATGGGCATCATCCAACAGCAGGAGTAACTACTAGCAGTCTAATAATTGAAGCTGTATCAACTAGCTGCTAAGGTGGCTATCGTCTTTGTCACCTATACCTCTGTCTTATGGTCTGCCTCTAAAACCAAAGAGTAGCATAAGAAATCTACCAGAGTAACCTCTCTTGACTAGCAAGTCCTCTACCATGCGCTAGGCAGATGATGCTCCAAATCCTCTAAGAGAGGGCTCGAACACCAGCGTCCCTAGGGACCCTAGCCTAGGGTAGAGTAGTGGTGACAGGAGGGGCCACCGCAATGCAGGCAACATCCTCCTCATCCCCACTGTGTGTCAGTGGAGAGAAGCGTCCTCCCTGGATCGCCTCTATCTCAGGTGCAACTACTACATCTAGGGTGGGTGCAACTATAGTTGGTCGTGGACTCCACTGCCTGGGAGCCACTCTCCTTTGAACGAGCTCCTAGTGGGTGAGCTATCACCTCTGCCATCTACTTCCTATCTTCCTTAGATGTAGCCAAATTAAGTGTCCTATTTCTATTCCTCTTATCGCTTCTCCCAAGGCCAGAGGTAGAAGAGGAAGAAACATCTAAACCCACTGGCATAACAGGAAGGGTCGGTGTTGACCTCATTATTCGAGGTCAATTTCTTCAAAATTAATCTTTAGCACCTAGGTCTTCGTAACCTAGAGTAGACGTCATACATATGATTTATCCTAGGTGGAAACCCCACGGACATAGCATCGACCCAACTTAATAACTCGACCTAAATCAAAATCAATTCAATCCAAATTCAGTTCAACTCCAAACTAAACTCAAATCAACTCTTTTAAACCAAAGTTTGCTGCACAAATCGATATGAAACTAAATCAAAATTAACTTGATTCGAGTTTGATTTAAATGGCCCTGATTAGCCCGATTTGACTCATCACGAGATAATGATATTAGTTAATTAAATAAATGAATGTAAATTAATTTAATTTAAAATGTTCACTAACTTTGTTTAGTTTAAATATATCAATTTTATTAAAATAAATTACCTATATTTTAAAATAAAATGCCATTTTTTTTAATAATTAAGATATGTCCTAATAATCACCTCTTATTTCTAAAATTCAAATCAAGAGGTGACTTAACCTAAACCTAATTTGCGGTTAGACTAATCCGGTCTGAACCTCCTTCTTGATCTCCCCGTTCATTTGCAAAACCGCCCAGAACCCGTGCTCTTTTTGTTATTCGGGAAAACAAACTCCTCTTCCCATGCTCTCAGTTCACAAGGCTCTAGGAACCGCCCCCTTCCAGTTTTCAAAAATCCAAAATCTCCCTCTCTGGTCATTCGCGAAAGCCCTAAGCCTCCGTCTCACGGCCATTGACACGAACCCTTTCTCCAGCTCGGTCTTCCTCTCTAGTTTACATGAGAAGCCCCTGGCTCCGTCTGCTCCTAGTTCGTGAAGACCCCAGCCCCTACGCTCCGCTCTCTCGCGACGAACCCAGGCCGAAGCCTCTACCTCCTCCTCTTGACGAGCAGCAGTCGCACGTCATCGCCTCTTCTGCACTAGCCGACGCCGGCAATCTTCTCAATCTTGGGTATATCTTCTACATTTATTTTCCCATTTTCTTTACTTTTATTTCTTCCATATTCTTAATCTCCTCTTCTTTCTTTATCCTTATTTCTTTCTTCATCTAAATTCCTTCTTACCGTCATATTTCTTCATCTGTGTTTAGTTACTCTTCATCTAAAATAAGATAAAATTCATGTGAGCATATCAATTGTTGAGGAAGCAAGCAAACATTTCTCCCATGGATTTTGTAAATCCTAAATATTATGTTTAGTTTTATTAGACAATTTAGTTATAAATTAATCCATATTCATATGAAAAGTTTCAGTAATAATGACAGATGAAAATGCCTGTATTTTTTTTCAATGAGTTGGGAAGTGTTCTTTATAGTGAGTTTGACCAAAAGTGATTTTGTAAAAGTTATGTTATACCATTTTACCTACTATATGTTTTAGATCATGAGTATATGAAGATTTATTGCAAAATGTATAGATTGTGTTCGGTAACTTTTATAGGATTTGGGAAGATTGTGGTAGTATCATATACTATGCTCCAAGATCGTATCTTGATATAACTGTAAAGTTGGAACATTTATATGCATGTTTAGGTTAATTTTCCATCTTACAAAGCTATCTTGTTAATATTATTTTTGTGAGAGATTAGAGGGTATCATGAGGGAAGATATGATTGTTTATGGTTTGTTTTGATTTCCTAGTAAGTTGAAAAGTTTCATGTGCTTTCTTTGCTTTTGGTTGAAAGGAGAAGTGTATAAGGGTATGGAAAGTGAAGTGTTTGTATGTTAAATATTGAAAATGGGTGTTTAGTTTAAGAAGTGAATTTTGTACTTTTTGAAAAGTGAAAAATGAAATGAGTTTTGTGCTTAAGTTTTGAATTGTGAAAGTGAGAAGAAGTGTGAAATTTTTGAAAGGTAGGAATATATGTATTTTGAAATAATGGAAGTATGTGAGTTTTGGAAAAGGAAGTGAAAATGGAGTGTATGTGTGGAAAGGTGATTTGTGGTAGGGAGTGAGTGAGTTAGTTATTTGCTAGAAAATGGAAGTTTTGAAAAGTAAAGCATCTCTTTCTACCTTTCTTTCTCTCCCCCTTTCTTGTGTCTCGGGATAAATGTTGGAATAGTACAAAGTGTGTTTTCAAAAAGGAAGAGTTCAAAAGCAAACTCAACAAACTGGTGTTCAAGCCCGAAGAAAGGTACGCCTTTATTTTTAATAAATCTCAATTATTTCATTATTATTTATTAAATGTGCTTCTAATCCCTGGTTTACTTTCTTTATTTGTATGAACTGTGAGGAATTTTATCGTTTGAGTGGACAAAAGGACAAGGGACTAAAGGCGTCAGTCACCTCTATCCAACCAGGTAGAGGTGCTACAGACGAAACCACCGGGTTGTAGCCCCCGGTGTCTGTAAGTATTCTAAAACTTAGATAAACCTTAAGGCTCCGAACCAATGAGGTGATTGTGCGAATTTCCAACCTTAGGGCCTTGTAGAAACCTTAGTTTTGTTTATTATACATTTTAAATTTAAAATTATTTACACGCTAATTGTATTTTGCTTTTTAAATTTCATTTTATTTAGAATCCTAAACCTATTTACACGTGCGTAATGTCCTAAGGGTTAGTGATAACAAAAATTTTCACCCAATATAACATTAGTGACACTTAAGGACAAAAATTAAGGACCGAGTCTTAGAAAACTTAGACTTAGGATGCATGCACACTTTAGGGTAGAAACGTATAACATAGAAAATTTAGTGACATTCCCCTTAGGATTAGTATATATTATTAATATAACCTTAATCAAATCTAATCAAAATTAAACAATCAAGTAATGAAAATTTCAAAAAAAAAAATCAATTTAAAATTTATTAAATATACCAAAACCTAAACTTGAATATAAAATCTCCTTTGACCTTTCAACAAACTAAAATAAATCGATTAGAAAATTTCAATGAACAACCGACATACGACATATCCAAACCACACAACATACTACACACAATTAGATTTGTTTGCTAGGGCAACCGACTTTAGCTTTAGGTTAGGCCGGTGTTTATTTTCTTACTGCTGTGTGACAGGCTTTTCTCTGTTTTCACTACATGCTGGTTGTAAAATTATTGGTGTGTTTGTTTATTTACTTTTACTACACTTTGTGATATGATTTGATTGATGATTAGATTACCCATAGGTTAAGAAGGATCTGGTTGTTAACAAGATTTCTTGCAGGTGGACACACTCGTGCAGGGCAGTAAAAAGGGGGCTAATTAATTAATAATTTTATAAATACTACAGGTGCTTCAGCTACTTAGCCCCCAAATAAAAAAGTGTGTGGCCAAGTGTGGCTGATTGATTTAAATTAAATGCAAATATATAATTGCTTGGGATGATTTTTATTATAAACTGCTTAGAATAACCCTGCAGGTGGTCTAGATTTTTTTTAATGTAAAATGTAATGTAAATGTAAATGTGTTTGAAAATATTATAAATGTGAAAGTGATCTTGAAAGTGGATATCACATCCAATTTGGAATCCAAAGAAATGAGAATATCCCTTAAAGGATTATTCTCTTTTATTTGGAAAGCCAAATTAGGATGATTTTAGTATCCAAATAGAAAAGAAAATACCCATTTTTTGGGATGAGTTTCTTTTCATTTGGATATCCAAGCCCGATGAATCCAAGGAGTTCATAGAAGAAGAAAGAACAAAATGAAGAGATAGAAGAGAGAAGATGAAAAGATGAAGATACAAGAAAGAGTATATCCCAGTTCAAAATCACTTGCGTCATTCTTAGGATTAGAATCTGGGTTTATTGTCAGTGGTGCCCGAGCACTTTACTTTTCTACAAATTTTGGGTGTAATTATACGAACATTGGATATTGGATATTATATTTTGGATTATTTATTTTGATTATTTATATTGTCTATACAGTAGCTTTTTTTAGGGCCATTGCATGCCGTGTTTTGTTTTAGCCTAGATACTATCGGAGTGCTTTTTTTTTGTAAGGGTACGTACAAAATTCTTATACCTAAAATCCTAATAAAATTTTTAGGATTACATAGTAACTCTAACGATCTAAGAAGTAAGCTCGGGACCGTCGAGAGTCAGTATAAGCATATTATTACTTTCTCTTCCTTGTTAGGCACCTCCCCTCCAGCGGGTTCTAGCAGACCACTTGGCCTATGAGGGTGCAATTCTGTCAAGGGAAAGTTGTGCAATCTTTAGAGAAAAACCTATTTTCTAAGCCTAATTTTAAAACTGCTTAATATTCATTTTATGCATTCGAGTCAATTAGCATGCATTGTATTAGATACAAATTAAAAAGAGTCTAAAATATTAATTGAATTTTATTTTTAGACATTTTTCACCTAATATATGTTGAGGGACCAATTAGGATCTGTCTTAGATGTTGTCCCCAAATTCCTTAAAACTTAAATAACGTCCCTACCCATCTTTCATAAGAGAATGGATACATGATTTTAAAGTGCTTAGGTGGTTAGCTAACTCCCCTATCCAGGCTAGGGTAAGTCCAGATTTGCACTTTATTAGTTAGGTTTGGGTTACTATTTTATAGTGCTTAAATTAGATTTAGGTTCTGAGGCAGATTTCTTTGAATCTTAAGTCCTCACCCTCTGGGAATATAATCCCAAATTTTTAATAAAATGTCAACTTAAACATTACATTTCTCTCCTAAAATGTAAATCCCAACATAGGATAGACTGAAGTTGCCTCTGAGCTTCTCAGAATCCGGCACCTCCTACTTTTCCTCCTTTGACTCGCTAATAAATATTTAACATTGAGTTTTCTCCTTGGAAAATCTTTACTTCTATTTCTTTGTCTTTTACTTTGTAGTCAAAAAGGTATGTAATCACTGCTTTAATCGAGAGTTTTCTTAGGAGTATCTCTCCTAGGATGTAATTAACTATAGGGGCTTGCCCCTGTAAGGATTTGAGAACCCCATATTAAAATAAACCTTATTTTAGTCATATAGAACAAGGGAAAAATCTTTGGGAATATAGATGTCTTTAAAACTTCATTTTTAAATTTTAAATATACTTGTATGATGTTATTATTATCTTTTAAAATAATATAATATCCTGGTTGTTATATTCAATTTTAGAAATAATGAATTTTATAAAATCTATTCTTATTTTTGGATGTCTTGAAGAATGTTATATTCCTCTTTCAAGATGATATAATATTCTCCTTGTTATATCTAAATAAAAGAAGGTATAAATTTTTCGAAAATTTATTTCTATTTTAAACATATTCTATAGAATTTTATATTCATATTTCAAGATGATATGTTATTCTTTGAACTATGTTTGATTATAAAAATCTATCTTTTTAAAACCCTATTTTGATATTGAATCCATTGTAGAATACTGTGTCAATCTCTCAAGATTGTACTTTATTCTTAATGTAGTATTCAATTACAAAATAGGAGAAATCAAAATCTGCGTGGTGATATATAATTTTTCCCACCAATCGGGGTCTGACCGATGGTCTCAGGGTGAGAGAGCCAAGTGAAAATAGAAACCCATTGAGAAGAAGGCAAAGGATCCTCGGTATGGGCACCCCCCTTCTTAGTGGAAGTGGGAGGGGGAACCCAAACTCAAGGTGCCTCCATTAAAACATTGGCACTGAGGAGCCGGAGCAACCTGTGCAATAGGTGCGGTAGGCACTGGCCGCCTAACCATATGATGAACGAGGGGAACAGATAGTGGTCTAGGCACTGGTCTCCTAACCACAGGGTACACTGGCTACACAAGAACATGAACAAGATGAGCAGGTGCCCGGGCTATCCACCGAGCAATTGGATGTCCGAAGGGATGTATGGCTGCATGTCCTCTCCTTTAGGGAGGAGAGAATGCAGCAGCTTTAGCAGGGGTGGGTTCACCAAGGGTGACGAACACTGAGTCAGTGAAGGAACCAAAAGTGATTCCTCTATCAAGGGGACTAGCAAGCAAAGACTCAAGAAGAGTCACCCGTGTGTCCGAGCTGAAGCTAAAAGTCATAGAAGGTGTGAAAGAAGACATGACACTGCTGTTAAGAATTTTTTTTTGAAAAGTTAGTTAGAATACTTTTTCTGAATCCAAGTAGAAAATATTTTAAACTCCTCAAAAGACTCATTTTTATGTGAAAGAAATATAGTTCAAGAGAACCTCGAGTAGTCATCAACAATCACAAAACCATAGACTTTCCCTCCCAGCTGGTAGTGCTAATGGGTCCAAACAAATCCATGTGAAGGACTTCTAGAGGTCTAGAGGTGCTAATGTCCTTAATGGGGTGAAAAGTGGAGTGGACTTGCTTTCCTAGTTGACAGGCATCACAAAGGTGGTCTTTTGAAAACTTAAGTTTGGGGACACCTCTAACTAGGTCTTTTTGGGTCACTTTCCTAAGGGTTTTCATACTTGTATGACAAAGCCTTCTGTGTCACAACCAAGAATCATTAATCACAGTTTTTAAGTAAAAAGAAGCAGCACATTCAATGTTATTTAAATCAAGCATGTAGACATTGTTGATCCTCTTTCCCTGCAAAATAGTGTTGTTACTTAAACTTACAATGCAT
>NW_021319650.1:188475-208308 GCF_001605985.2 Dendrobium catenatum | reverse complement strand
AAATCATCCCAAAAGAAAGAAGAAAAAAGCACCAAAGTTAGCACATAAGTCCGCTAACTTGTTACAATCCCTATTAACATAATTGAAAATAACATAATTAAAAGTATCCACAAAAGAAAATTTATCCATATCTTGACCTCCCTTATTGAAAGCTTTTTGGATAAACTTGATAACATTCATATTGTCACTCTCAATGATAATGCCTTGAAATCCTTGCACCCAATCCTTGATCATATCTTTGACTGAAGCTATAGTTAGATACTCCAAATAAGTGATATCCCAATGCATATGAGATATACCATAGGTTGCTATAAATCTTCCTTTGTGATCTCTATCCACTCCTCCAATCCCTCCTTTATAAGAGTGGAATAATGTAGCATCTACATTAACCTAGATCCAATTGGGTGGAGGAGAATACCAATGATTTTTAAACAGCAGATGCTGATTGGTACTCAACCGGCTTGATTTGATATAATTCAGAGCATTGAGAACTCCTACATAGCTAATTGCCTCGGCAGCTATGTAAAATGAACTTCTTTCCTTCTTCCTGTGTACAATTTCATTTCTTTCCTTCCAAGTAAAGTAAACGACATTACAGAGTAAGCTAGATAAAAAAATGTTTTGTTTAGTCAGCCACTTATACATCTCTTCTTTGTTATTGAATAAAGGAATGTGAAAGCCCCATTTGTTCAGTTGATGAATAACATCCACAATCTTTTGACATCTACAAGTTAAATGACAAATATTTTCCTCCTCATAACAGCCTCTAGGACAGCTAGTAATCCTTTGAATTCTTCTATAAGATAAAAAGAATTGGAAGGCAATGCATTATTTAAAACTCTCCACCAAAAAATTTCTACTCTAGCATTTAATTTTGATTTTTTCAGCCATTTCCATTCAACATTATCAGTTAATTGATAAACATTGTGCTCAACAGCCAATGAAGTAATAGTTCTTCCAGATTCCATATAGATGAGATCAAATTGATCTTCAATAAGATCCGACTTTATATCAATTTTGCAGATTAATTCCACCAGTTCCTTACTGAAATATTTTCGAAGTTCTGGAGTACTCCTTTGATTGTCAGAAATAAAATTTTCCACTCTTAAAGCACTAGCCACTTCTTCTTGAGAATTAACAAATGTTGTCCTTTTGTTTAAACATTTGTCCCAAATCCAGGTGTCTTCAAAAACATCAATAGAATGACCGTTTGCTATATTCCACCTCACAATATTTTTCAAGAATTTACTACCATCTTTGATAATTTTCCATGCAGCAGAGTTAGAATTTTTTCTGTTCTCAGCATCCCAACAAGAATCGTATTTTGGAAAAAAAATTTTATGCAATAAGGAATCATTATCTTTCATGTCTTTCCAAGCTAATTTAGCTCTTAGAGGGCCCATTTTGTTGAAGCAGGAATGAATTCTTCTGCCACCTTATTCAACTGGTTCACACATCTTTTTCCAGCTAACATAATGCAACCCATGATCTTCATTGTCCCAGATAAATTTTCAGCAAAGCTTCTCCACCTCTCGTAGAACAGCTCTAGGAACTAAAGACATCATTGAATGGAAAGAAGGAATCAAGAGAATAACAAATTTCACCAATGTGATTTTACCTGCTAATGAAATGAACTTGAGCCCCCAACTATTGAGCTTCTTCAAAATTTTGTCCATCATGAATTGGAAATCCACTTTAGAAAGTCTTTTTGAAGCCAATTTTGTTCCTAGATAATTGAATTATGTAACTTCTTTAAATCCCATGATGCCTTTGATTTTTCTTTTCTTCAAGCTAGAGACAACTTTCCCAAAAGGTATACCAGATTTGTTTATGTTAACCTTTTGGCCAGTCCAACCACAATATTTGTTGACTATGCCTTTTATAGTTCTCACATTTTTGAACTTAGCTTCAGCAAAGAAGATGATATCATCTGCGTACAATAAGTGAGAAATTCTTGGGCTGTTACTGCTAATCCGAACTCCAATTTCATCCTTCTCCATAATGGCATTAGAAAGTAGCTGAGAACATAAAATAAAAAGGTAAGGAGATAAGGGGCACCCTTGTCTAAATACACACCTTGCTTTGATCCAGTTGGAAGGAGTTCCATTAACTAAAATAGAGAAAGTAGGATCTTGTACACATTCCAAAATAAGTCTGGAAAACAAATTCGGAAATCCAAAATAAGAAAGAATTTTTTGAAGAGTTGGCCACCCCATTGAATCATATGCCTGTTCCATGTCTAATTTAATAGACACAAGCCCTTTGGAAGATTTAGAAAATCTGAACTTATGGATAAGTTCATGAGCTGCCGCATTCTTATAAGAGGTTTGAGTGCAATCCTCTTTTTGGAACTGATTGCCATTATGGAGTTTTATTTCATGTAAACTGAATGCCTTTGATTGTGAATCTTCCATGATGATTTGTTTACCTTTTCCAATGCAATCAACCTTCTTCTTCTTTTCTTCAAATGCTCCTTCCTTGATAATCAGAGGTCATTCTTTATTAAACCAAAACATGTTTTCCTTCTCACGACCAATGTCTCCGAAAGCAGGAGGAGAAGAGTCGAATTGACGCGAGATCTTTCGTGATGATGGAGGAGGGGGATGGAGGTTGACTGAGACTCCGGGAGCCAAAGTACGGCGATCCTCCGACGCCATTAACGTCGACCGGAGAACCCGCAAAATGGGAATTAAAAAATCTTCTTCAAAAAAAAAAAAAAAATGGAGCTTCTCTCTCTTCCGTTCTATTTCAAGAGGGTGAACTGGTTGGTAACTACAACATTTATGGTTGACCTAAGAGACCCTCCTAATCCATTATAAATGGTATAAATAACCAACCAATCAGGTAAAGTATGGTGAGGATATTTCCTTAAATATCTCCCAACTTTTATATAATGATTTTCTTTTGAACTAGATAAAAGAAGTGATGTCATTTCTAAGTTTAACAATTTTTAAAGATGAGAAATACTTAGCAAGAAATTTATGTGCCAACTCATTGTAAGTGGTTGTAGAGTCTGGGGGCAAAGAATTTAACCATATTTTAGCCTTATATTTTAGAGAAAATGAGAATAATCTAAGTCTAATGGCTAATCACTAACACCATTATACTTAATTATTGCATAATTTTCTAAGAAACTAGCTAGATGTAAATTAGGTTCTTCAACAGGAGTTCCCTTAAACTAAAAATTTCAAACCATTTGAATGATTGCTAATTTCAACTCAAAATTATTGGCCTAGATAGTAGGTCTATTGATACTTTGATGGATTCCTCCTACTACAATATTAGCATACTCCTTTATGTGGTCTAGCATGGTCTTGATTTTTTACTCGCTCAAACATTTTTATAATCTTTTTTTTTTCAAAAATTTTTAAGGGTCCTTTTTATTTTTAGATCAAATAACAAATGTTCATTACTAAATCTACCAATCATACAATAAAGTTAGAAAAAATTAAAGATCACAAGCCAAATATTAAAACAAAATACTTTTTTGAAGTTTTTACAAAAATTTTATCTTTCCTATTGAAACTTTTAATTGTAGATGTAGATCAAAGAATGTGCATCCCTAGATCTCTATCGAGCTTATAAGGGTGAGAAGAAAAGTTTATGGCCTTCCTATAATTTTTTTATATCCCTAAAACCTAGAATATAAAAACATCATATGTCTAGGTATGCAAAAATTATATTTCTATATTCCTAATTGTTCTAGTATTCCTCTATCGAGGCTATACATCACACTAGATTTTAACTAATACATGTCCATTATATTTATTAAATAAAGAATAAGATATATTGAAAATATTAATACTTTCATTGAAACATAAGTCTTTATTAGTACTTAGTATGCTCTTTACATCATCAGCCCAAAATAAGAGAATTAGCCAGACATGGAAGGAATACTAAGTAAACTCATATTCATTTTATTCATAGAAGAATAAATTACAAGTAATAAGAAGTTGATCACCAAGAATGATCTAAAGATCTTCTCCACACTCCTTCTGTAACTTATAGTTCTTATACAAACATAAGCTAAGAACTCCTAAAAAAGTGTTTTACACTTTCCTAGTCTCCCTTAGACTTTACTCTAAGGTGGCACTAAAGACAAAAATTGAAAATAAAAATTTTCACTAAAGTGACTGAACTCCTCAAATAAAAGAACTAAAAATTATTTATAAAAAAGTATAGGATCAGGCTCAAGTATTATGGTTCTAAATAATTTAGTGCTCTTATAACGACCCGACCCGGCTAGCCCGAATTAATGGGACGGGAGAAGACGATCTTATAGAGAACACATATAGCTTTTATATCATAACATTTTCATTTCACAAATGACATAAACATAAATATCATCCAAGAAGAATGTAAAAAAGATCCATTATAGATACAAACTAAAATATCCCTAGTATATCAAAACATAAAATTGAAAACATCACAATAGTCCACAATACATCAACTGGCACATTATATAATATAATCATAAAAATATGACATCCTGAGATCCTCTATGACGGAAGGTAAATTATCTTTCAGCCATCTCTCTCTAGAAAATTCTCCTGAAAGGCGTTCCCAAAAGCAGGGTGAGCTAACGCTCAGTAGGTAACATGTTTTTATCATAAATTCATGAAAGAATTAAATCATGATGTTAAGCATGAAATTAAAACAAACAAAAGATTATATTAGACGTTTGATAGGCACATGCTGTAAAACATTTTCATAATTAATTTTCTTAAACTTTTTCCTTTCTTTTTCATAAACTTTTCCTTTCTTTATAGCATTTCATTAAATGCATAAAATATGTAATTATAATATAAAACAACCATCCCGAAAGTACCAAAGTTTTGTACTGATTAGGTACATAATCAAGTTTATGTCATTCCTTTATCATTTTATTTCGAAGAACCCCTTTACCATTGGCTCCGTAGAGCTCCCTTACCATGACTCCAAAGAGCACCTTTACTATTTGGTACTCTGGATCATCATGCACAAGCAATTATAATATATATCATAGGGATTAAGACATTCTTAAATTCATATGTGTTTCAAATTTTCTCATGTTTATCTAAATGTCAGTTAAAGGGCATGTCTTAAAAATGTGAAATTACTCCAACAACTATATGCCTTATGTTTTTTTTTTTTTTTTAAAAAAAAAAAAAAAAAAAAAAAAAAAAAAAACAATGAGATGAATATAAATATAACATGTGAAATTCATTCATAACTATAACATTTAAAATTGTAACATGAACTTAATTTAAATACTAATACATGAACTTACTTTAAATACCAATACCTACCTTACAAGTATCGCAAATCTCCACGATGTCGCTCAAACTCGAGACGTTCTCTTAATAATCAACACATAAAATTACACATAAAGCCAATATTAACTTCACATTTCTTAATCTTTATATAATTTTAATTTGCTTAATTCTTAATTTGTTAATATTATACCTTCATAATGCTTAATTTAAATTAATTAAAATTAATTTAAATTTTTTTGAATTTATTAAAATACTAAAATTTTGGAAAATTGAAAGTTACCAATTTCATCTCAATCTCCTTCCAATCATTCCCCTAAACACAAATAATAATTAAAATGATAACTTTTTCAGATTTATTAAATATAAAAATTATAAAAAATAAAATTTTGTGAGGAAAACCTAATTTACACCCTTAGAAACCTTAGGACCCTTAGAAACAAAAGTTATGAAAGCACTTTAAAAAAAATTTTACTTTTAGAAAAAACCTAGATTTTCTAATGTCAAAAAGATTTGTGGAAAACATCATTTTTAGGTTTAAAATACTTCCCCAAATATTCCCTATAAGTTTCCCAAAGAAATTCTAAGTATTAACAAAACCCTAGAACTTTCCCTTGCAAAAATCTTTGAGAAAAAATGGAGAAATGTTTAAATTAAGCATACCTTTGTCTTCCCCTTACCTTTCTCTATAATTTCCCTCAATCTGGCAATCGGAGTTGTACCCGAAACCTCCCGTTCGCCTCTCCCGTCCTCCTCCTCCCTTCGTCTCACTTTCAGCCGCACGAACGAATGTTGACCGAGTGAAATTTGGTCCCCTTAAGAGGGAGTGGTCTAGGATATATGTATAAAGTCCTAAATACCCTTACATTCCTTATATCACATTAATATTTATTAAGGGTAATTTAGGTATATTAAAACTTTTAAAATTTTTAACTTTCAATTTAAGCAAAATTCAATATAGGTTCTTTATATAAATTTGCTCGAAATTTTGCATAGAATTTTATAAAATTAATTTTGTCAAAATTGAACTACTTTGAATCTTCACTTAAATTTTATCATGATGCATCAAGATGCGTGCAACACTTATGATCATCAATTTTGGGTTTTATAATTTTCCCCTCCTAATAAAAATTTTATCCTTGAAATTTAAAAGCAACACACTAAAATAAAATTATACCTTAGTCAAATAGATGAGGATAATTCTCCCTCATTTTTTACTCCTATTCCCAAGTTGCATCTTTTTCAGATCCATGCTTCCACAGAACTTTAATATAAGGGATATGTCTGTTTCGTAGTTGCTTAACACTATAATATATTATCCTCTCAGGTTCTTCTACAAAAGTCAAGTCTGGTTGAATATCCAGAGATTTAGTACTGACCTTCTAAGTCTCATCTGAAATATACTTCCTTAATGAAGAAATGTGAAACACATTATGTACTCCACTCATATGACTTGGCAGAATTAACCTGTAGGCTACCTTTCCAATCCTTTCTGTAATTTTAAAAGGACCTACATATCTTGGGCTCAAATTTTCTACCTTGCCAAATCTTTTCACACCCTTCAATGGACTAACCTTGAGAAAAATAAATTCACTAACTTCAAATTCCACTTATATATGATTGGCATCATAGTATTTCTTAGGTCTATCATGCAAAACTTTTAATCTGTCATGGATTAACTTTATCTTTATGTAGTATCGTTATTAAATCAGCCCCAATAATCTTCATTTCTCCTATCTCAGCCTAGCTTAAAGGTGTTCTACACTTTCATCCGTATAAAGCTTCATAGGGAGCCATACATATACTTGCTTGAAAACTATTGTTATAGGTGAACTCAATCAGTGATATATGTGTCTCCCACTTACCACTAAATTCAAGTACACATAACCTGAACAAATCTTCTAGTGTTTGAATTGTTCTTTCTGATTACCCATCAAAATGAGGATGAAAGTTGTATTGAATATAAGTATGATACCCATTTCTTCCTGAACCTTCCTCCACTGTCTGGAGGTGAATCTTCCATCCCGATCAGATACTTTAGACTTTGGTACCGCATGTAATCTAATAATTTCACTAACATATAGGCTTATCGATTTCTCAACTGGAACAAATTATTTGATTGGTAAGAATTATGTAGACTTAGTTAACCCATCAATATCACCCATAAAGAATCACATCCTCTTCTAGACCAGGATAAACCCACCACAAAATCCATAGCAATGTCTTCCTATTTCCATTCAAGTATAGGTAAGGGCTGCAATAATCCTCCTGGTTTCTGATGTTCTACCTTAACCATTTGGCAAAAAGTACATTTAGCCATTACTTCTACCACATTCTTCTTCATTCCTAACTACCAAAATACTTCTTTTAAGTCCTGATATATTTTATTGCTTCCTAGATGAATGACGTAATTTGAATAATTAGCTTCATGAAGAATTTCCTTCCTTAAGTCTCCAATATTTGGAATACATAATCTACCCCTATAATATAGCAATCCTTCACCATTAAGCTCAAAATCTTCTATGTGTCATGCACTAACCATATCTAGCATCTTCTTAAAATCTGCCTCCTATGGAAAAGTTTCTCGTACTCTGTCCTTCAGTGTTGTTTGGATAATCATTTGATTCAACATCATAGTTTCTACATCATTAGGTTGAACAATTAAAATTTATAACTTCTCCAAGTCTTTTATCAGTTCTAACTATTATGTGATCATCCAATTTGCACTACTAGAATTCTTCCTGCTCAAGGCATCTGTAATCACATTTTCTTTTCCCTGATGATATTGAATGTCTAAGTCATAATCCTTAATGAGTTCTAGCCATCTCCTCTACCTTAAATTCAATTCTTTTTGTGTGAAAATATACTTCAAACTCTAGTGCTCAGTAAAACTTTGCACCTTGCCTTATATAAGTAATGCCTCCAGATCTTTAAGTCAAAAATCATTATAGTTAACTCTAGATCATTAGTTGGATAATTTCTTTCATGATTTTTTAATTTCCTAGAAGCATAGGCAATGACTCTTCCATTTTACATAAGTACACAACCCAACCCTTTATGCGAGGTATTACTATAGAGCTGAAATCTATCTGACCCTGAAGGAATAGTCAGCACTGGAGCAGCCATCAAATATTATTTTAACCTCTAAAAAGCATCTTCACACTAAGTTGTCCATTAAAACTTCACTGTTTTTTAAGTTAATCTGGATAGTTGCATAGCAATCTGTGAAAACCCCTCAATAAATCTTTCATAATATCCAGCTAAACCCAAAAAGCTTCTGACATCTATCATTGTAGCTGGTCAAGGCTAATCTGCTATAGTTTGCACCTTTTGCTGATCCACAAAAATCATTCCATTACTGATCACATGCCCTAGAAAGTTCACACTCTTTAGCCAAAATTTGCACTTGGAGAACTTATCATATAATGCATTTCCTTTAAAAGCATATAACACATCCCTTTAAGTGATTTGCATGCATCTCTTCATTTAGAGAGTAAACTAGAATATCATTTATGAACACAAACATGAATATATCTAAAAATGGCTTAAAGATTTTATTCATGAAGTCCATTAACACAATGGGGGCATTTGTAGGACCAAAAGACATAACCATAAATTCATAATGCCTATATCTAGTACTGAAGACTGTCTTTATTATATCTTCTTCTTGAATCATGAGATGATGATACCCTGATCTCAAGTCAATCTTTGAAAACATTGAAGCACCTTCCAACTGATCAAACATATTATCTATCCTTAGGAGAGGATATTATTCTTCATTATTAGCTTGTTCAATTCTCTATAATCTATACAAAACCTTAAGCTTCCATCCTTCTTCTTCATGAACAATATAGGAGCACCCCAAGAGAAGGTACTAGGCTTGATGAATCCCTTATCTAGCAACTCTTGCAATTGATTTTTCAACTCCTTCAGTTAATTTATTACCATTATATAAGGGGCTTTAGCAACATGTTCAGCTCCTCTTACCAATTCAATAGAGAAATCTATTTCCCTACTTGGAGGTAAGCCAGATAAATCATCTGCAAATACTTCTGGATATTCTTGAACAACTGAAATATCCTTCAGCTCTCTTTCTGCCTTCTTCTCCTTCTTAAAATAGGCCAAGAAGTCTTCATATACTTTCTTCAGTATAAAATAAGTCTTTAAGGATGAAATCATAATAGCAGTTATTCCTCTATCTCCCTGAAATTTAAATTTCTTCACTCAAGGCATTTGAAATTTAACCTCCTTCTTATTATAATCTATAGTCACAAAATGACAAGATAACCAATCTATGCTTAAGATTATATCAAATTCAGACAATGGAAAAATAGTTAAATTGCTTTTAAGTTCTCATCATCTATCCTTAAATCTATAAGACATCTCCTATTAGTTTCCATTTAATTTCCATTTAACATTAGAACTGAGAACGAGTTCAACATGATTTAGGAAGCAAACTTATAGAACTAACAAACTCCTCTAAAATAACGGAATATGATGCTCCAGTATCAAATAATACTCTAATAGGTTTGTTACACATTAAGATTGTTCCTAATCACATAAAGACATAACATTCATTATAAAATATGACAATCATTTTTCATCTATATTATATAAGATTTTCATTGATAATTAATTAAACCACGAACCTGTAACAATATCAAGAGACCCCTTAGCTTCTTGTTAGGACAATCTATATACTTAAGGCTGAATATTCTGATGAGTCTGACCCTGAGAAGAAATTGATGTTATAGACTCCACAATTCTTGGTCTGCCAGCTATCCTCTAGGTATTATTTCTTGTCATGGCTTATATATTAGATTTTTATCCCAGAAGAGGATAAGACTTTGCTATATATCCTAGATGATGGCACCAATAGCAAGTATTAGTGCTAGAGAGATACTCTCCTTTATGCATTCTTCCACACTTATTTCATACTATAGTAGTTGAAGCATTATTATCAGAATTGCTAGGTCTGGGTTTCTTCTAAGCAGATACTCCAGACTGAGAAGATTAAGTAGACTGAGTGGGCTTTGGCCTGCCCTCAATCTTTCTTTTCTGGAAGTACCTCCTTCTTGGAGTCGCTTATAAGACTATCTAGATCCTTCTAAATCTTTCCACCAAAGTCAAATAGCCTTCAATCCCAAATGGTATGAGAGGCTTCTTTATTATATCTTTTAGTCCAGACAGGAAGCAGTGTCACTTCTCTTCATTATTTGGTATCAGATGAGGGGCATATCTAGATAGCATAGTGAATTCTGCCTCATACTGTGAAATAAAATGATATCCTTGAACCAGTCTTTTGAACTTGTATTACATTTGTCTCTTAGATGATATAGACACAAACTAATCTCAAAATACCTTCACAAATACTCCTCAGGAGACTTGACTATTGGATCACCCTCCAAAAATCTATTGTAGCTGGCTTCGCCACCACCTTTGTATCTCACCATCAAAGGCCTAAGCAGTCAGTGTAACCTTCCTATCCTTAGGGCTAGACATACCCTCCAAAATCTTCTCTATTTTCATCAACTAATTCTCAGCTTCTAAAGGTCCATTACTTGAAAATAACAGAGGCTTCATATCTTGAAATAACTTTAAGTTTTTATTCATAAAAGTACTCCCACTGCCATTGGCCTGAGTCTGAGAGTTCTTAATCATTTGGCTCATCGCTGCCATCATCTGTGCAAATGACTCTATTATGGCATTATTATCACCTCATAGAGGATTTGCTACTATAGGTAGCACACTCCCTACTTCACCTACATTACCCTCAATGATAGTAGGCTCATAGTTCATAGCTGGTAGCTCCATCCCTTCTTCATTCCCAATGCCATCAGTGGCATTCTGCTTAGGATCCATATCCATGAGATGAAATAAGATATCATAAGTAAAAAATTCATAAAATTCATGCTTCCTATATATTCTAAGACCCATTCAATTATCCTATAGGCTCTTTCATATTGATTATTTTTCTTAAACCTTTATCTCTGATACCACTCTTATCACGATCTGGCTCGGCTAGCTTGAATTAATGAGGCGAGAATAGACTGTCGTACGGAGAACACTTATAACTTTCATATCATAAAAATTTTATTTCACAAAAAATTCATTTCACAAATGACATAATCATAAATATCATCCAAGAATAATATTAGAAAGAGCCACTATACATCCAAACTAAAATATCCCTAATACATCAAAATATAAAATCACTTAAAACATAAAATGAAAATATCACAATAGTCTATACATCAACAAACACATTACATAACATAATCATAAAAACCTAACATCCTAAGATCCTCTATGATAATTGGTAAATAGTCTTTTAGCCATCACTCTCTAATAGATTCTCCTGAAAAGCTTTCCCAAAAGTAGGGTAAGCTAATGCTCAGCAGGTAACAGGTATTTATCATAAATTTATGAAATAATTAAATCAAGATGTTAAGCATGAAATGAAAATAAATAAAAGATTTTATTAAACATTTGATAGGCACATGTTGTATAACATTTTCATAATCAATTTTCTTAAACTTTTTCCTTTCTTTTCATAAACTTTTACTTTCTTTATAGTCTTTCATTAAATACATAAAATACGTAATCATAATATAAAACACCCATCCAGAAGTACCAGAGTTTTGTACTGATCAGGTACACAGTCAAGTTTTAACCATTCCTTTACCATTTGGCTCTTATGAGCCCCTTTACCATTGGCTCCGCAGAGCCCCTTTACCATTGGCTCCGAAGAGCCCCTTTACTGTTTGGCACTCCGAATCATCATGCAAATATAATTATAATATATATCATAAGGATTAAGTCATTTATAAATTCATATGTGTTTCGAATGTTCTCATATTTATCTAGATATCAATTAAAGGGCATGCCATAAAAATGTGAAATTACACCAACAATCATATGCCTTATGTTTTGTTTTAACAGTTTAACTTTCCTTTAATAATAAACACAATGACATGAGTATAAATATAACTTGTTAAATTTATTCATAACTATAACATTTAAAATTATAACATGAACTTAATTTAAATACAAACACCTATCTTACAAGTATCGCAAATCTCCATGACATCGCTCAAACTCGAGGCTTTCTCTTAATAATCAAACAGCTAAAATTACATATAAAGCTAATATCAACTATACATTTCTTAATCTTTATATAATCCTAATTTACTTAAATTCTTAATTGATTAATATTAGACCTTCATAATGCTGAATTAAAATTAATTTAAATTTTGTGGATTTATTAAAATACTAAAATTTTGGAAAATTGAAAGTTACCAATTTCATCTCAATTCCCTTCCAATCTTCCCCTAAACACAAATATTAACTAAAATAATAATTTTTTGGATTTATTAAATATAAAAATTATGAAAATAAAATTTTGTTTGGAAAACTTAATTTCCTCTTAGAAACCCACTTGGGACCCTTAGGAATAAAAGTTATGAAAACACTTTAAAAAATTTTAACTTTAAGGAAAAATCCTTATTTTTCAATCTCAAAAAGATTTGGGGAAAACATAATTTTTAGGTTTAAAATACTTCCCTTAATATTCCCTATAAGTTTCCTAAAGAAATTCTAAGTGTTAGCAAAACCCTAGAACTTTCTCTTCCAAAAATCTTTGAGAAAAAAAATAGAGAAATGCTTAAATTAAATATACCTTAGTCTTCCCCTTACCTTCATCTATAATTTCCCTCAAATCCAGCTGCCAGAAAATGCCACTAGAGCCATTCCCTAAACCTCCCGTTCGCCTCCTTTCTTCGTCTCACTTTCGGCCACACGAATGAATGGGGATCGAATGAAATTTAGTCCCCTTAAGAGGGAATGGTCTAGACTATATGCATAAAGTCCTAAATACCCTTATATGCCTTATATCACTTTAAAATTTATTAAGGGTAATTTAGGTATATTAAAACTTCTAAATTTTTTAACTTTCAATTCAAGCAAAATTCAATACATGTTCTTTATATCAATTACTTAAAATTTTAAGTAGAATTTTATAAAATTAATTTTGTCAAAATCTGATGACTTTGAAATTTTACTTAAATTTTGTCGTGATGAATCGAGATGCGTGTAATGCTTACGATCATTAAGTTTAGGTTTTATAATTCTATGGTGGTAAAAATGAACTAGCACCTATGGATCTCTGAAAGGGTACTGCTCAGTGGGGGATAGAGTGCAAAGGGTATACGACCACACCATACCAAAGGACGAGACGATGGTAGGCCTTCTTGCTCTTCATAAGCGGGCCAATGGAAGGGTAAATTAGACTATGCATATGATTAATCATTTAGGATAGAGGCTCTCACGTACACATTGGGATGGATAATAATATATACGACATGATCAAAATAATGTGTTTCCTCCACCCGATACATCACCTCGAGTGAGGTTTATTTGATGGTGGAATTCGATTTCCTATGGGCTCATGACTTCGTGATTAATTACATCTCAAGCCGGAGCTTGAGAAGATTCTCGATTAAGGGTCCTACATTATCCTCTCTTATGGGATTGGCATATATGGTAGAGACTAGGAATTTCCTACTCAAAGGAAAAGAATGGTTCAATTTGGCTTAGTCATCATACATAACTCTGAGCAACATCAGGAGGGATTAAGGTAATAAGAAAAAACTATAAAAAAAGAAATAATCAATGCACTCAAAGCATACAAGAGAGAAGGATGGAGGTGGCATCACTCATATGACATGAATAGATAGGATTTATAACCCCTAAGGAATAGGGGACTTACCCACCGATGAGGCATACTACGAGACACCAAATATAGTAGCCTTGAACCCTAAATCTAGAGTGAGTTTAGTATTCTACATATAACACTAACACCCGTGTCCTAGCTAATGCATCTTGGACTTATATCTTTCCTAAAAAGGAATGACAGCTAACCACCTAAGAGAAGAAAATCCATGATTTCCGGTCTTTATGCAAAATGGGTGGGTGGTTGAGTTCTTGGAAATAAGGCTGACATCTATAGAGGTTCCTAAGTGGCCTTATACTTATATAGGGTAGAATGCTCCTAGAGCTAATAAAATTAAAATTTTGATTTAATTAATTTTTATTGCAATGCATGCTGGTTAAAGTCTCCAAATCAAGTGTGCATAAAATTTAAAAAGGCTTAAAAATAATTTTTTAGAAAAGATTAGATTTTTCTAGATCTAGTACCTCATTCTCATAGATCAAATTATATGGACTCTAGTCGCAGGCAAGAAAGTGTCTTATAGCAAGGGATGAGAGAAATACAATAATATGCATGTGACCCCAAAAAATTCCATCTATTTCTTAAATCATTAGGTTTTTATATTATTATTTCATGAAATATTAAATTTTAATTATGAATAAAAAAAGTTTTAATCCTTATAGAGCCTAGCGAAGTCAGGCCACACACATATAAGAAAGAAACCTAAAAAAATAGGCAATTTTTAGGGCGCAAATAAATTAACACATCAATATAAATAAATCACCAGAGTAAAAAATAAAAGTCCATGACAAGTGTCATATATAGTATAACCCAGAATATGCAAAAAGTAATGGTGGTCAGGCCCCATCGACCACAACCTGGATTCTAATCCTGCTAAATAACACAAATCTTAAAAGTAAGGCATTTCATCTTCATCTTCAAGTATTTGTATTTATCATCTTCATTCAGATAATCTTCCTTTGGTCTTTGTAGGGTGTATCCTTCAGAAGGGTACCCAAATGAAAAAGAAATTCACTCTGTAGGGCCTTTCTTTTTCCCTTTGGATACTTAGTGTTTGAAATGCCTCACTTTTGAAGACTTTTACAACTCGATACATTACATCAAATTACATTATGAAAAAAAATCTAGACTCTCCTACATGGTTATCTTAAGCAGTTAAATAAAAAATATCCAAAACATTTTATATATGGAAATAAATTATACATTGCCAGTCACACTTAACCATGCTCTTATTTATTTTTTTAGGCTAAGCATCTAGAGCACCTATAGCAAACAATTATATAATTATTATTTATCATTTTAGCCCCCTTTATTAGCATTGTATGAGCATGACCATCTATAGAAAATATCATAAGTACCAAGGTCACATCTAACCTATGGGTAATCTATAGGACAAATCACATTATAAATAAAGTGCAGTAATAAAATAAATAATCACAACAAATCAAGTCAACCAGCACACATACACATGCAAGAGTGCCACATCATAAAAGAAGAAAAGTAACATATCAACCTAACCTAGATCTAAAAGTGGTGCCCAAGCAAATAATTTTATGTGCATGTAGAAGGCCGTGTGGCTTTAGATAGGTCTTATATTATGCAATTAGTTCAAGGTTCTTTTTGTTCTGGTTAGTTCAAGGTTCTTATATTAGGCAATTAGTTTAACAAATCAATTAGCCATATTTTTTGGCTCATTCTCACGATTGGATGGATCAAATCAAACGAAATTTTAAACGAAACTCGTACGAGAGAAGAGCATTCATGGGGGACCAATTTCGCGTTCTAAAACACACTATATGAAAAATTCTCTAGCCCTAAGTGTAGTGACATAGGTTATGGGTTTTTGAGAAATCTCACTACTAGATCTTTATACGGTTGAGCTTGTAGATTGTCCTCATACAATTTCTTAGTTAAAGTTATGATTAAACGAGCTATGGATCATCAGGATTTCTTCTAGGGAGAGTTTGGCTTTCGATTTGCTGGAGGAAAATCGTCGACGAGCTTTGACCGGTGGATCTAGGTTGGGAAAGGTGGAAGGAGTTTAGAGGAGCTTACACACGAGAGTTCTCAGATTGGGAGAGTCTAGTATGAGTGCAAAAAGAGAAAGTGCTTAATATGGAGCTCTAATTCATCTATTTAAAGCCCTGGACCTATCATGGATGGCCTAGATTGAATCTAGAGCTAATTAGGAGGGAAAATAATTTGATTTGGCTGTTGTTTGCTCAAGGGACCATTAGGCAAGTCTTAAATGCATTAATAGGGGTTTAATTTAACTTAAATAGGTTAAATTGACCTAATTAAATCTTTGGTTGACCAAATCAATGGTTGACCTGGTCAACCTAGTCAATTAAACCCAAGGGGTGGGGGTTTAGCCAAAGATGTAATGGAATTGATTTAAAATCAAAAGGAGACCATTTAGGCTAATTGATTCAACCAATTTGACCCAAAGCATGGATCTTGGCCCAACAAGTTAGGTTTGACCCACTGAACCCAAGGGAGGTATCTGATTGAGCCAAGAAGCTATGGAATTAATTTGAAATAAAAAAGGGATTTGGGTCAATTGGATCAACCTGGGTTGACCTGATCAACCAGGACCAAGGGCCTGGGTCTGGGCTTAGTAGACTTGCCCTTAACCCACTAAATTAAATGGGAGGGGTCTTGGGCCTAGCTTGGTCAATCGGACCAAGTCAAACCGTTTGACCAAGGGTTTGATGAATTCAAGGTCAATAGTACCTTGATGCTATAATGTTGGAATCTTTGCGATGCTGGATGATATAACACATTTAATATAGGAATCAATGTATATTTTGCTAAATTAGTGCAACTCTTAGAAGCTATAATTGCTTTCCCATGGAACCTTAAAAAATGTGCACTACAATGCTCAAAATGAAATTTTGGTGTTGTGGTGTTTGTGATGTTGTCACTTATACATAGATTTTTTTTAGACAAATAATACTATGGTGATGGTTTTGGGCACAACAGCACTATGATATGCTACAAAATTAGCATTGGTGATGCCGCAACATATGTAAATAGAGAAGGTCAATATCCACAAGTTGAAATTGGCGCTTTGGTGTTAATCAAGCGAGCACTGCAATATTTTACTTGATGGCGATGCAGTGCTGTCCAATACTTATAAGTTTTACTTTTACTGCATAATTCACGTACAAAAATAATTAAAATAACACTTTTTATTAAGTTTAAAATAACTAAAATATTATATAATTTACACTTATCATTAGTTGAAGTATTGCTTAATGACATCAACCTGTATGGATAAGGCCAAGATAAATCCATCAAAGATGTCTGACTAATCTGAGGTGGTTTATAAGAGCATTGCTCATTGACATTAAGCTGAATAAAAGGGGTTAAGATAAATCCATCGATGTGTTTGACCTATATGAGATTATTTATTAGAGCATTGTTCGATGTCATTAACATATATAGAAGAGGTTGAGGGATATCCACTAAGTATCTTTGACCTATATGAAATTATTTGTCAGAGCATTACTTGATGATATTAACTTTCATGGACGAGATTGAATTGAATCCCTTTGGGATCAATTACCTTGATTGGAAGTGGGCGAATGCCGCATGTATCCAAAATTGAAGGTAAATATTAGTCGAGATTTAAACCATTACTATTTTCTTAGGTCGAAACTAAGACCTTGCCTAAGGAGTCCAATTGGGAATTTTATATAGTTTGAGATTCAATTGAAGCACTCATGTATTTTTTGGAAGCTTTATAAAAAAATAGTTTCTTGTAATGATATCTTGAATGTTGAAATATTAGAGGAACTCACTCAATCACAACCATATTTGAGATTTAAACATAAATATATTATAGTGAGGTTTCTATTATAGATAAAATAATATATGATTTCTATTGTAGTGAGGTTTCAATACTTACCATTGAATAACTCATTTAAGACCTGATAAAAGATCATGGTAAAGGGACTATCATGCCACAACTATGCCTAGGATGTTGATGTGAATTACTTTCAAGGTTGTAACAAAGGTTACCTAATTGTGCTACATATTTATATGAGAGAGAGAGAGAGAGAGAGAGAGAGAGAGAGAGAGAGAGAGAGAGAGAGAGAGAGAGATGTATCAATCATAAGGGACACCAATTTTTTTAACATGAAAAAGCCAAGAAAGGGAAACACCAATTGTAACTAAGACTTCCAAATTTATGGTTTTGATGATAACCAACATTGCTGATTACATCATTATATTTCCTAGCATTTATATTATATATTTGTTTTTATGTGTAATGACATTTCTTATGTTATGCACCATTCAATGAAGATTCAAAATTCAAGATTGGATAGAATATGATATGTTAAAAGAGTTTGTAAAATTCATTTAAGTATTTTTTAATTTCTTGAGTTAAGTCATATAAATGTGTATGCTAGCTTGGTTGTCATGCACACACACACTTTTAAGGGAGTTAGTAAGTAATAAAATTAGAAGTTGAGTTTTTTACACTAATTGTATTGTACGATCTGCTAATCAAAAAATCATTAAAATGATTAATTGTGTAATTGAAGCAATTTAAACTAATCTTATTAGACGACCTCGATCTTATATGATGATCAGTTAAAATCATGATCTTAGCCGCCAATCATAATTTAAGCAATATTTTAAAATATAATTTATGTGCTAATCATATTGTATGATAGGTATCATACTGTATGATGTCATTAAATCTTGCCTAAGTTAATTGTGTAATTAGGTATCAAATTTGGATTAATTGGTCTAGTAAGATTTTTTTTATGATTGAACAAATTGTACTGTACGACCCTATCTTTGCATGTGATAATAATTTATCATCATTAATCATACTAGATGATAATCTAATTTATTTGTACTAATCATACTAGACAATCAACTCAAATATTTGAACTAATCATACAACTCCTTACTCTTCATACAGTACTAATAAGAAGATATTGAATTAATCATACTATACGATCAAGAATCATACTGTACGATCAGAGACGACAAAATCGAGTCTTTATAATTTATCAAAGCCCACTATTTAAGATTTCTTATAAAACTTTATATGAGTTTTTTTGTCATTTATTGAGTTATTTCTTTTGAAGAAAGCTTGAAGATAGAGAGCCTTGAGTCAGGGAGAGAAAGGGTTAAGTTTGTGAGAGATGGAGAAGATCCTTGTGGGTTACAATGGAGAGTGAGAGGGAGTTCCACATGGTTGCTATGATAAACTTGCACCTAAGTTCCTCCATGTGTCAAGGTTTATCTTAAGGGAAGCTTTAGGACGAAGACATCTTTAGTGTCAAAGGACCCGACTACTCCGGCGCACAGAGAAGATGAAAGTGATTCGTGGTAAAGGTGTCAATTATTGACTCGACCCGGTAACCCGACCCGAAAAATCCGGGTTCGGGTCGACCCGTTTAACAAACGTGTCGGGTTCAGGTTGAAGTTTTTGACTCGTTTTCAAAATCGGGTCGGGTCCGGGTCAACCCGCTAACCCGACTTTGACCTGATTTGACCCGAACTCTAAAAATCTTTGTCATCTTTTCAGCTTTGCCTGTTGCAACTCGGGCTTCAGAGTTTATGATTTTGATGATAACAAATAATATTTATTAATCTTTTATTTCTCCTAGTATTTGCAGTGCATATGTCTTTCTATGTTGACTAATATTTCAGGTACATCATGCACCGTTCTTTGAAGATTCAAGGCTCAAGATTGCATAGAATTGGTCGTATTAAATGAGTCTGTAATTTTCATTTATTAAGTCAAGTCTTGTAATGATGTATGTTAGTTTGTTGATCATGCACACACACAGAGGGAGCAAAAAATGATTATAAATATTTTAACTTTTC
>NW_021319650.1:152766-181335 GCF_001605985.2 Dendrobium catenatum | reverse complement strand
CCTGTTATAAAGGATTTAAGCTTTTTCAAATGTATGTTAAGAGTGTCTTTTTAAATGGGGAAATAAAAGAGGATGTGTTTGTAGAACAACCCCCAGGTTTTGAGAGTTCCCAATATCCAAATCATGTTTTTAAATTAAAAAATACTTTGTATGGGTTAAACCAGGCACCAAGAGCTTGGTATGAGAGGCTTAGCACATTTTTACTAGAAAAGGGAGTTTCTTAAGGGGAGCGTAGACACCACCCTTTTTCTTAAGAAAGTTGGAGATGATTTGCTCATTGTTCAGATTTATATGTATGATATACTTTTTGGATCTTCTAATAAAAAACTTTGTGATGAGTTCTTTAAAATAATGAGTAGAGAGTTTGAGATGAGTTTAATGGGAGAGTTGTCCTACTTTTTGAGGTTTAGCATAAAATAATTAGATGATGGAATCTTTCTAAATCAAACAAAATACATTAAGAACATTTTGAAGAAGAATTTTTAGATACCTTTTGGGGAACCAAAGCTTAGGGATTTGGTATCCGAGGCACATCACTTTTTTTGAGATTATTGAATTTTCTGACACTGATTTTGTAGGATGCAAGGTGGATAGAAAAAGCACTTTAGGAATTTGTTAATTAATAGGATAATCTTTGGTCTCATGGTCTAGTAGAAAGCAAAATTCTGTTGCACTTTTCACTACTGAAGCTGAGTACATTGCTCTTGGAAGTTGTGTGGCCCAAGTCCTTTGGTTGAAACAACAGGTATTGAATTTAGGATTACCTGTAGGCTCCATCTCAATCTTTTATGACAACACTAGTGCCATTTACATCTCTAAGAATACTATCCAACATTCAATGACTAAGCACATTGACATTAGACATCACTTTATTAGAGATCATGTGACTAAGGGAGACATTAATTTATACCATGTGACAAGTAAAAATCAACTGGATGACATCTTTACTAAACCACTGGCCTTCGACACTTTCAACTCTTTAAGGACCAGATTGGGTGTGATTGGCATAAATGCATGAACTTGATCTTTTACTTGCTTTCTTTTGCTTTTGTTCTTTTTTATTTCTTTTATTTGCTTTTCTTTTTACTCTTTATTTTCTTTTCTTCTTTTTGCTTTACTTTTTTTTGTTTGGTTTATTTTACTTTATTTTTTCTTGAATTTGGTATTCAAAATCATCGTTGAAATGATATCGTATGCCTTGTCCTTGATTTTGAAAATTTGTAGTCAATGTGTTACATCTCTTAATCTATTAGATGGTAAAAATATACCGTTGATTGTGTCTCTTTCTCTAACCTATTTTAGTGGCACAGTTTTCTTTTCTAATTAAAAATTTATTTCAAATTAACGATTGTGTATGAAATTAAGATCTTTTCTAATCTTGCTAAAGCAAATCTATCTTGTATTTATAATGATTAAAGTCTTTTTATCATATCAAGATTCCTCGTTACTCTTGTCATTGGTTATTGATTCTATTTTGTGGATAGTTCTTCTCTATGTTAGATAGAGAGCTCATATTCTCTAATATCTAGAAGATATACTCACAACTAAGAATCTTTTTTAGAAGATTGTAAAAGAGAATAGAGCTTGCAAAAAAAAAGGCCAATGATGCCAACAAAAGATGCGCAATGACGCCAAATTGAAAAAAAAAAATATATCAAAAAGCAAAAGATGCGCAAAGCGCCAATCAATTGACAAGAGGCATAAAATGAGCCCACCAAAAGCAAGCTCTCCTCTCCTTTCAATCTTTTAAAACTTAGAATTTTTCATGTATCAAAGGCTTGATTTTGAGTGTTTTGAGATTGTGACATATTTACTTTGGTACATTATTCTATAAAGATATTTTTTCAGAAATCAAAGTGATGAATGGATCCTTTTTCTCATATCCAATTAAATTTTTGAGTTAGGTCATTGATTTCAAAAGACGATTTTACCCTAAAAGAAAGTCCGAGATAAGGGTAGTCATGATCGGATATTCTACCGTATGTTTGGATTTTTTATGTTGATTAACTCATTAACTTACAAATTTTTAAAAATCAATCACATGGAATACTACATCTTGTTCATGCCTTGGTTAAAAAAAAAATTGTTTACTTTGTTTCTTAGTTTCCTTCTCCTTTTTGAGATGTCAAAAGGGGGAGAAAGGTCTTTTGTATGCTTGCACTTTCGATTACATGTTCTATACTACTATTTTTGAAATAATTGTCAGTGTTTTCCATCATCAAAAAGGGGAAGATTGTTGCAAATTCAATTTTATAGATTATGTTTTGATGATTAGCAAACACTCTTGCTTCTTTTTGACTGTCTTTTACTACTGACATTTTCATGATTCAAAGATCGAACGGAAATCGAAACCAGCTCAAGACTAGGTAGATTAAGGTTGAGTCAGTCTGTAATTTTCTTTTTTCCCTTTTCTTGAGTCAATTGTAAATGTTTGAAGTGACTGATGTTAAGTAACCCTACACACACCCCCTTGAGAGATTCAGAATTTCTATTTTTACTCACATCATCCCGGACGATATTTATATTGGCCTGGACGATCAAGTTCAAAATAAAAGTTCTAATCAGGATTTCTTAGTTAAGGCAGCCATAGTTAACTGATCGTCCTGGATGATACATTTATCGGACAGGACGATATGCTCAAAACAGAAAGAAATAGCCGCCATGATCAATTTAAGTATTCTATATTTTTAGAGATCGGCCAGGACGATCGTGAGATCGGCCAGGACGATCGTGAGATCGGCCAGGATGATATGGCATAATTATGCCTAAATTGATCTAGAAATCAAGGAAGCAATTAAGGATGATTGATATGATTACATCATCCCGGACGATCACAGGATTGGCCATGACGATATACTAAAAAATCCTTAGTTTCTCCTGGACGATAAATATCGGCCAGCATAAATTCAGGGCGATGTTCTGGCCTATCAGGATCAGACAGTTCAAATTCAGGATGATACTCTAGACAATTTTCCTCTAATTTGAACTGATCATCCGGGATGATCGTGATATCGGCCGGGACGATCAAGCCAATTTTCAATCGTCCAGTTCATTTTCAGAGCGGTGTTCTGGTCGATCATCTGTGTTTTGAACTGATCGTATAGGACGATATTATTATCGTCCTGGATGATAAAGTTGGCAACTTGCATTTATTGAGTTCCTTTGAAGCTTATCTATTTAAGAGCTATTGTTCAATATTTTTGAACATCCTTGGCTACTGTCTTGACCTGAGGAAACCTAAAGGAGAGAGAGAGTGAGAGGGAGAGAGAGAGTGAGAGGGGGAGGGAGAGAGACAGGATCTTGTGAGGGAGTTCACTAGGGTTTCTCCAAGCATTGTTCTACTTCTTCTTCCCTAGAGTCTCTTATCCTTGGAAGGGTTGGGAGAGGTAAGTTTCAGCGATCGATCGAGGTTCTCTGCCTGCTTCAGGAGGAAACAAAATGAGTGGGGTTCTCTGCCTTGTCGGGGGTGGCAAAAAGGAGATGTTTTGTAAGGGCTTCTCAGCCTAGCTGTGGGGTCTAAACGAGAGTCACGTTGGTAGTGCAATACTTGGAGGGCAGCTCTGGGGAGTGGACGTATGTCAAGTTGACCGAACCACTATAAATCCTTGTGTTCTTTCTACTGCTTCCGCACTTTAATTTTTCGCACTTGTTTTTTTTTGTGGTGATTTTGGTTTGTGATATTTGTTCTTGTGTTTAAAGAATTTTTAAAATACCAATTCACCCCCCCTCTTGGTTAGCCTCGGGACTAGTTCATAGGGCCTAACATCCCAAACGAACTTTCATCTACCTATAGCACTGGCAAAAAAAGTTGGGATAGATTATGCATTATATATGAAGGTACTAGTGAAGTCAAATAATCTAGGTTATAATTATTGCATGAGTATAAACTTTTTTGCATGTAATCTTATGAGACTATCTCAAACAAGTACATTAGGTCCACTCAAATAGTGATATCATTATAAGCTTTAGGTAGAGAACTTTAAAACTTTAAGAAGGTCAACAAAATTTTATATTGTCTACTTGATAATTTTGATGCCAAATTCACTGTTATAAATGCATCAAAAAACTTAAATGCTTATTCTATTGATAATATGTTTGGGTTACTCATTGTCTATGAGCAAAGTGTGCATCAAGACTTTTGGATGTAGGTGATGAGAATGATATATTTCTTAAGGCAAAAGAAACAAATAAAAATGGCTTAGGAGATGATGAGAGTGAGGAGATGACGTTAATAATAAGCAATTTCAAAAGCTCCTAAAGCACAAGCATGGCCAAAAGTAGAGTAAAGGTAAAAATAGTAAATATAATAAATTTGCTTCTGATATTATTTATTTTGGATGTAGGAAATCTAGATATCTGAAATACAAATGTCCCAATTTGAAAATCTAACCCTCTAAAGGAAAAAAGGTGAAAATAAGTCAAATGTAAAAAGAGGAAATGAAAAGAAGCAAAAAATCTCTTAGGCAAACTTAGCTTCTGATTCATCAGAATAGGAGCAAGATGATGAGAAAACAAACTTTTGTTGAATTGTCGAGGATTTAACTATTAAATCCGATTAGGTATAAGTTTGGGTTGTGTGTTTGTTTATCTTTATATTTGCTTATTTGTTTTTTAAATAATTATGGTTTATGTATGACTGCGCGTTGTCATTTTTTTGCATGTCGTTTAATTTTAGGTGTTGTATTCTCTCCCCTTTTTGTGATGTCAAAAGAGGGAGAATATATTTGGTTGCATTTGTTCATTTATTATTTATTTTTAAAATTTTGTATTTATTTATCTGTTATCTAGTTTCATTTTTTTCTTAAATAAAAAATAATAAAAATGAGAGACACTATAATGACAGTACAATACCTAGAGAGGAGGAGTCTGGGAGTAAATGTAGGTCATTATTTGATCGAACCATTATAAATCTCAGGTGTGTTTATTCTGAATTTTTATCTTTTGCACTTTATTTTTCTACATTTTATTTCTATGATAATTGCATGTTGTAAATCTTTGATAGCTATTTTTATTGTGTTGATTAGAATATCATCATTACTATCGATTCTTCTATCAAGCTGATTAGCTTCCACAACAAAGTGAAAGTAGTGCTTTCGTATTAGTGTCCTATAGGACAAGTTCACTTAGGCTTAACATATTTATCAAACTTTCAAAACTATAAGGCCTTGCCTAATTAAAATAACTCCACTTATGTTTTTTTATTACAAATTATTCCCTTCCTTTGGGGAAGGTGTTGGCTTAATGTAGCAAGTATACATTGTATAGAGCACATTACATTGTTAGAGTTAGAAGAAACTAATGGCATGGGAGCGATTTTTAAGAGATCTTTGACATGTTTATTTATTTGGCAGGACCATAGTCGAGGGACAGTAGTTCAAGAATGGTAGTTCGCATGTGACAGAGGGTTGTGTATCATTTTTGGGCAATAAGAGGTTAAAGGGATCGTAGTATAATAAAAAAACTAGCAAGGACCATAGTTGGGTGATGATAATCAAAGGGACTATGGTGGGATAATGATCGTCTGAGAGACTATAGTCAAGTGATAGATGTCAGAGGGATAATAATCGGGCGATTGAGTTGAAGGGATCATAATCAAGCGGCTGAGGTTAGTGGGATTATATCAGGCAACATTGGTCGAAGGGTTCGTTATCGGGCGACTGAGGTTAGAAGGGTCGTAGTTGGTGGATGATGGTGGTCAAAAATATCATAGTGGGGAAATGAGGTTAAAGGGATCATAGTTAGGTGATTGAGGTTAAAAGAACTATAGTCGATGGACGATTGTGGTCTCCGGGACCATAGTAAGGTGATGAAAGTCTGAGGGATTGTAGTTGGGTGATAGAGTTAGGAGGAACAATTATTGAGTGACTGTGATTAGATGAAGTCCACATTGATGATCGTGCCAAGGTTCTATAGTGATGGTCAAGCAAAGGTTTCATAATGAAGAACCAGTGAAAGTCTGAAGGAGTTAAGCGGCGGTGAGGGTTCGTTGGCTGTGGTGCTCGAGTGGAGCGCTAATATTCTTCAAGCTTCAAAGCTCTTATAAATCTCTAACTCAAGGTCTAAACCTCCCAATCCCCTTTATGCATTAAGAGTGGATCTATTTATAGATTTTTTGGAGTGACATGCCTCATAAATATCAAGAAAAGTTGGAGCAAATCTGGAGTGGTCCTTTAGCAACCCATCACTTGATCATAGAACATTTCTTTAGCATTTAGGTGCCTTAATGACATTATAATTAAGCAATCTTGACCTCGTTAGTCATCTTGCAGAGCAATTCGATTTGATTACCAGCATGTCATATTTAGATATCACATAATCATCCAATTAGTGTCGTAAATATTCAAAATATGCTTTAGGCTATTGCTTTGGGCCCATTTGGGCTTGAATTGAACCAAGTTTGGTGTTGTTAGGTTTATTTTCCAAGAAGTTCATATGGTCCCTGATTTAATTTTAAAAGTTTCTAATTGATAATTGAGACACGCCTCGAGATTTGTGCCTAATTAAGGAGATTTTAATGATGTATCAATAATAAAGGTTGTTTGTATCAAAGTGAGATAAATATTTAAAATAGGCCAAAATTAGCCTTAACATTTAAAATTAAAACAAACAAGTTGTGAAATAAATATTGAATGAGTTTTCAAATAAAATTTGGAACAAGATAATATGATCAAAATTTTAGTCCGGAGGGCCTCAAAGCCCTTAAATCTATTTGAAGAATAACAAAATATTAGTCTTATGTGTATTGCACACATTTCAAAATAAATTCAAAGGTTTTGAGGATGCTTTTGATCATTCTTTTTGGTAGGATATCCTAAGGTAAGTTACATTCCATGGGGGTACTCCAATGCTCAAAATCTCCATATTTGCTCAAACTTTTGTATGACAATTTTAATCCTTTATTTTCTATGATAATAATTATTTTGATATACAAAATTTATTTTAGTATTTTATCATTTTTTCATGATTAAATAACTAATATTCAATATTCATTTTCTTATTATACTTGCTTTAGATTTTCCTAAAATGATTCAAATAAAACATTGTTAATCGGTTTGCCTTAGCTTTTTGATATACATAATTTGGCTGCATTTATTTATCAAATCAGCTCTATATTTAAATTTGATAATTTCTTTTTGGGACATTTAGATCAATTAAGATAAATTCACACACACAACATATACATAAAATTTGAGCCCAAAACCTTTTAGTTGACAGCCAAAGTTCCATATAAACAATCATTTGTACATGGTTTAATCCAACCTAAGAGCCATGTCCATGCTTAGCTAATAATTAGATTTGGATCCCCATTTGTAACTAAAGTTTGCCTTTCAAATTACCTTCTTAAAACTGGAGAAAGCCAATACTGAGACACTATTTCTCCTGTCAGTACAACTCAAAAACATAATCTCTTAATGTGGTTGGGCAACGAACTCTCTAACACATGAAAAAAAAATCATCCAAAATTCTCTTATACTTTTATGGTGACTGAAAAAAGAAAATCAGCAACTAATTTTATGAATGAATCTTTAACGCAATGATTGAAATTATGTACAAGAAAATTGAAGTAAATTAGCATAGAGTTTTAAAGGTTGGATATTACAAAAAGATAAAACATCAAAAGTAATCAAAGTTATTGAGTAGTAGACTTAACCTCTAAACTATACCAATACATATGAAGCCTTATCTTCAAATAATCATCTTTCCATGAAGCTAAATAAAATTAATTCCTTATCTTGATAGTTGTTATAATATAATTAACTTAAAATAAATATTTTGAAAATTTTTATTGTCTCTAATACAATATTTTTTATCATCAAATTAAATAGTAGCATATACATGAGTGTATACTTAACAATTTCATAAACATTTTGACAAATATGATAAATGGGTCAGGCTAGGGTGAGGTTAATTTTGAGCTATACTAGAGCACAATCTTTCAAGCCAAATTGACACATCTACTGAAATCAGTATTAATTGTAGCATACTTCAAATAATTAGTTGATGGTAAAAATAGGAGGTATTTTCATCTAAAGTGAACTTTTCGGCATATGTTTTAAGTAAATAAAAGAAAACAATTAACATGTATATTTCACCATTTTTTCTATTATGAGGTAAAAAAGTCAAATTTAAGCTATTATTATAATTTTGTTGTTAAAAATATTGATTATTATCATATACAGTTGTTAAGATGAATATTGATGTGATTGATTCTAAACCATCCTAAATTTAGTCATTTCTAATCGAGTTTAAGTGGTCGAACTAGAGTGAGCTCAAGTACTATTAGGCTCAATTATTTTAAAAAAAAGCACATTTTTTCCATTTAATTTCAATTCATTTAATTCTCGAGCTAAATAAATCCCTTTACTAATATGAAACATATTTAGGACCCCCCCCCCCCCCCCTCGGGCCCCCCCCCCCCCCTCTTCATTTCTTTTATTTTTTAACAATCAAATTCTCTTGCATATAGCATTGGCTAATGCTTGACTAATGAATTTCGCTAATTCATTGTTATGAGGCTTGCATTTGAAGGGAGTAATTATTTCTTAAAATTATGATCAAATTTGTTCATTACTTAGTAAAGTTAGAGTTTATTGTCTTAGTATTTTTATGAAGATCTAACACACATACAAATAAGAGAAGAGTGCAAGAATTATAGTAGACATCAAAGTTTTCATGTAAGAACCTTAGGAAAGGGCAAAACATAGGGATTGATCCAAATGAAATTATTGTTTGAGGACCATAATCAGGAAATTAAGGTCACAAGATTGTAATTAGAGAATGGTCCTCATAAAACTATTATTGGGTGACAACTTTTGAAGGATTATTTGTTAAGTGATGATGATCTAAGGATTGTAGTCAAGTAATGGTGATGTAAGGATTGTAGTTGAGAAATTGTGATTGGAGGACTATAATCGGGTGACAACGGAGTGATGATGATGCCCAGGAGCTGCTTTGATGGCAACAATTGGGCTATGTTTCAATGACAAAGTTTAGGCGATGAAGGTAAAATGACTATAGCTAGGTGATAGTGATAAGAGGACTATAATTGGGCAATAGAGAATGAATAATCATAGTCGGGTGATGGAGGTCAGAGGATCGTAGTTGAGCAATTATGATCAAAAGTACGGAGTCATATGAAGGTGGTTGGATGGCAATATTTTGGTGACACTGGTACGACGATGGTGGACAGATGTTGCTCCGATGGCAGCAGTTGGGTAGTGTTCTAACGGCGGTGGTTGGGTGATGTTATGACAGTGATGGGCAAGTGATGTATTGATGATGATGATAGGTTGGTGGTTTGACAATGGTGATTGAGTGGTGTTCCAATGGCAACAATCAGATAATTGCTTGATGATGATGCTCTAATGGAGCTTCAGATTCATAGAGTTCATAAGCTCGCTTGAATCTCATATCTAAGTCCAAGCTCTGGATCTAACTTCCCTCTTTATGAAGAGAATATGCATCTATTTATAAATTTCTTAGAGTATATGACTCATAAATCTAGAGAAAATCAAGAACACTCCATATGACCTTTATTGATTCCCTTGATCATAAAATGTTCTTTAAATATATAAGCTCGATAATAATATTAGAATTAAATGATTTAAGGCTCATTAAATTCATCTTATTGAGATACTTGATTTGATGATAAGCATGTCATACTTGGCCTTTGGAGATCATTTGGTCCCCTATTTAATATTTCAAAATTCTAGTTTACACTTCAAGCTTTGATTGAACTTATTTGTACTCAAACTAGGTCATTTATAGAACTATTTTGTTCGTTATGTCATGTTGATCCTTGAAAATAAGTTTGCAGTGAAGTGAGAGTTGGGACGATCCTAAATTTATTTTTAGAAGTGTTCAATTTAATTATGCTTTGAGATTTGTGCTTGACCAAATTGATTTTTGATGATGTTATATATATATATATATATATAAGTACTTTGACGCATGAAAGGGAAAGAAACCGATGGCTTTTTAATGTAAAGTCATTGCCAAATTCCCTTTGGAATAATAAAAGTCCCCTTTTCTTTTTATAGTGTATGATTGATTGGCTTTTAGCCATAGTGGTTGGCTTTTTTCCAGTGATTGGTTCATAGCTTTAGTTCGGCCTGAGATCTTTTTACCCCTTCTGATCATTTTTTTTTAGCCGACCCCAATAGGAATACTTACACGTTTTAATTTGATAATATTACTACTTAAGGAAAAAGAGTTTTTCATTTTCTTGCCATTCTTTTAACAAATAAGGATATTGAACGATATTATTGAATTTTTAGTACTCAACAACAACAACAACAATAACAACAAGCCTTTGTCCCACTACATGGGGTCGGTTACATGAATCCTTTTTTGCTATTGTCTGGTTAAAAGTCAAATTCTCATTTAAATCTAATAAAGAAAGATCATTTCTAATATTTTCTAACCAAGTATTTTTAGGTCTACCATAGAATAATAACGAACAATAGCTACACAGAGTAGAGTAATATTAAGTCAAAGATAAAACTTTCTTTATAAGTCATTATAAAAATCTTAAAATATTAATATTTGCATCGAAATCATCCCTGGCTAAAAGTTAAACATATTTAAAATTGAAAATTAAAAATTTAAACTAATAATAGGGTTGACTAACCACACGACCTAGCACACACTAGAAGCTGCATATAGAACAAAAGCCTTAGATTTCTTAGGTTAGGATGCTTACCTTCTTTTATACATTATTCATATATTTAAATATTGTTAATTTTTATTTTATTTTCTTTTAATAATTTATATTAAATTTTATTTCTTATTTAATTCTAAATGCTAAGTTATTAATTACAAATTAAACCCCAATAAAAAAATACACTTTAAAGTATAAAGTTCAATTATTAAATAGTACTATTGCTCGCATTATGACATGGTGGAAACAACGAGCAAAAGTAAAATGGATTGAAGAAGGGGACGAGAATACCCACTTCTTTCATTATATGGCTTCGGCTAGAAGGCGTTCCAATTACATTGGACCCATGAAGCAACCTGATGGGTGGAGTGCTACTGATCAGACGGAGGTCTCTAAAGTAATTCACTGTTTTTTTTTAGCAGAAGTGGTGTGTGAAAGTTTTTGATGAGGAAGGGTGGCCATCTCTAGAATCCCAAAAGGCTAGTATGGCATGGTTTGCTGCTTTCCTGGATAGTGAGGTCACTCGAGATGAAATCTGGAAGGTTGTTTCTTCTTTGGGACGGAACATAGCACATGGGAGGGATATGGGGTGACGACATCCTTTTTCAAGTTCTTTTGGGATATAGTTGGGGAGCATGTTACTTTGGCGTGTTTGGAGTTTTTTTCTTCTGGGATTATGGATCCAAGTTGGAAGGAGACAGTGGTCATCTTGTTGCCAAAAGTTAACAACCCGGATCATCCTTCTATGTTCAGACCGATTAGCTTGTGCCAAACTATTTACAAAATTGTTGTGAAGGTACTAGTTAACCGATTTAAAGGAATCTTGCTAAAGTTGATCTCGGAGGAACAAGCAACTTTCGTCCAAGTGCGTTCGATCTCGGATCATTGCTTGTTGGGGAAAGAGATTATGAATAAGTTTAAGATTTCCAAAACATCTAAAGGATTGCCAGCCATGAAGGTCGACATGGAGCAAGCCTACGATAAAATGAGTTGGAGAACGCTCGAACTAGTCTTGATGAGGATGGGTTTCCCGCCTAGATTCTGCTCATGGGTGCTGAGTTGTGTTAGAGCTCTTAGATTTTCAATTCTGGTAAATGGGCTGCTCACGGATGTAATCACAGCTGGAAGTGGGTTCCGTCAAGAATGTCCACTATCATCGTACTTGTTTATTCTGTGCTCGGAGTTGTTGTCGCTGCATTTTCACCAAAATTTTCAGGAGCTGGGAGTTCATATCAGTGCGGGGGAACCTCCTGTCTCCCACCTTCTTTATGCTGACGATGTTTTAATCTTTGCAGGTGCTTCCATTCCAAATGTTCAGAAGATCATGACCATTTTGGAGGATTATTGCTTATGGACGGGGCAAAAAGTCAATAGAAACAAGTCTGCAATTTTATTCAGTAGGATGACTTCGTCGTCTACTAAAAACCCTCTTGCAAGGCTTGCTGGTTGCCGCAAAGTAAAAGAGATGGAGTACCTTGGTATCAAATTTGCTTTGAGGAGATTGATGAAAATGGATTTTGGCTCGCTATTGCAGAAAGATCGTGCAAATACTTTATCATGAGTCAGACACTTGTCCTTGGCGGGAAAGGTAACTCTGATTAATTCGGTTTTGTTGCCTCTATTAGTATATTTGGTAGCCCATACTCTTGTACCTAAGAGTGTATTGAATGAGGTTGAGAAGATTTGTCGTAGCTTTCTGTGGGACAAGGACTCTAGCCACATAAGTTTGCATTATGCATCTTGGGAGAACATTACTAGACCGAGATGCTTGGGTGTGCTCGGTTTTCATGCTAGCAGCAATTGGACGGGTCCATTGCGAGCTAGGATTTCTTGGAAGTTTTTAACCAAACCTTTGAATCTGTTCCAGAGATGTATGAGGCATAGATATGGTGACTGGCCGTGGATGCAAGAACATAAACGAGGAGATTCAATTGCATGGAAGGTGATTTGCAATGGGGCTAACAGTTTGGTGAAAATGTTCGCTGGAAGGTGTAATGGCATTGATATCGATGCTTTAAATCATGTGTGGATTTATGATATGGCCATTGCTTATTGGTCCTACGTTTTGCAACATTGAAAGTATTGAAGGCTGCATGGTTGAAGAATTTATTACAATAGAAAGGAAGTGGAATATGCCTAAGTTGCTGCATTGCTTTGGAGAAATCCTGGCGGACAGGATCTGGGAGGTTAAAATCTGGACGGAATTATATGCAGATTCCTTGGAACTTATTAAATGTCAATTAGGCTCATCAATATCGGCTGCTTGCTACAATAATCTGTTTCAGGGAGATGAGGATCCCGTTTGCTCTATACTAAAAATTGGATTGAGACCACTTGAGCGTTTGCTCTGGTGGAGAATATATAAAGCTTTGGTTCCACCTTGCACATGGCTTCATACACGCGGGTTAGGCGCAAGATTTGATGTGCCCGATTGGTTGTAATCTGCATGAAGACAGGGATCATATTACGACACAATGCAAGCAACTTTTGGAAATTCTGAAGTGTTTGGAAGGGTGAGAGGTTCTCATCCCACGGTTTGCCTCATTTGCAGAGTTACAGATTGCCTTGAGGGTTAATAGTAATACCAAAGATCAATGGGTTTTGATGTATTGTCATGCTGTATATAATAGTTGGACAAACAGAAATATGATCAAGCACGGCAAGACAAAGTGCACTCATACAATAATGACTGCCAATGTGTAAGAATCCATTAAGCAGAATTATTTTTCATTTAGCCTGGAGCAACGGTTCACCAATCAATCCAATGGATTGTTTTGTTCTTATTCTTGGTGTTCCCCCCCTACAAGCTCGTTGAAAATTAATGTGGATGGAGCTCTCCTTAGATCCAATGCTGGAGGGATTGGTATAGTTATACGGGATTGCTCTGGTAAGTTGGTTGTAGCGGCTGGTTGGAACCTCATTCATTGGGATAGTACAAAAGTGGAGATGTTGGTAATTCACTACATTGAGAAGCTCATTCTTGACTGGATGTTTGAGGTAGATGGGGTTATTATTGGGGGGACAATGCAAGTGTGATTGAACATATGCAAAAGTTCATGCAAGATGAATTGTGGAGCCCGAGGAGGGTGAGAAGTTTAATTGGTTGAAGTTATTCCAGAAAGTTATATTTGTACATACTTATAGGGAATACAACAAGGTGGCTCATTTTTGTGCTCAAAGGGCAATTGAGGATACCTTTCTTTGGGATATTGGAAATAGTTACAATATATGTATTCCTCAAGAATATTTAGATATTCTTGAGATGATAGAATTTTTAGATATTTCGCAATCATTTATTTTTTTAATAATTAAAGCCGTGTAGACTCCTATATACTCGCATAGAAGGATCAGGCTCAAATTTGGATTGATTTCTTTGACCCGCGCAGCATCCTCAAACATCACGTGTATATCCATAACACGCTTGTTGAGGCCCATACAAGTAATCATAATTTAATACATGAGGGGAGATGTTCTTGCAGTGATGAGCTATGCAAATGACCCCTATTGATATGTATGTACGATTTTGAAATTGGTAGACACCTATCCGCTTGTATGCATGTTGTAGATATGGTGGCGTGTCTTAACAGAACACTGGGTCTCAATTCACCTTCTACAAGCTCTTACATTCTTCAATATTCAGCCCGTAGGGGTGTACCTCTGCCTGCAGATATGTTGTTTGACGCATCTGGAAACTTCAACATATCTCTTGCAAGGGAGTTAATTTATCCAATGTAACAACCTGACATTGCAAATCTGCTACCTCAATTTATCATTGGTATGCAATTTTTACTATTAATTCCCTACTTCTGCTTACAGGTGAATTGTAGCGTGACAGGTTTCCTACAACACCTTGAGAGTCTTTGCATTTATGATAAGTCAATCACCTTTTGTTTGCAAGGTTTCTGCATATATTTACCTTATATTGGATGGTTATTGATTTTGACGGTGATGCAATATTCATTGCCTCTTGCTACACAACTTGTAGGTGCTTGTATTCTCACATGCTTGTTGGCTATTACCCTTGCTTGTAGGTAGCTTATTGTGTATATGGCAAGCCTAATATGATGACTCATAGGTGCCTCTATTTGTTGCATGTCATCTGCTTTTGCTTGTAGGTGATAAGTACACTCGTTAAATAGCTGCTTATATGTGTTTGCATTTCTTGCAACATCTTCAAATAAATTTATAGAAGGGCCATCGCATCATTCATCAGTGCTTGCAGAGGATTAATCGTACTTAATGCTTGGCAATGAATTGTTATTAATTGTAGGAATGTGCTAACATTCACTGTATGTTGCATTGAGCATGTTCGCGAGAGGCTTCGTTGTTTGCAGGGATTGTTGTATCTTCTTGCATGGCTTGTGTGAACACTACACATTTACTGTCGTCATTTGGATGCAATTTGCAGTATTATTCAAAGGGCTTTGTATATCTGTTTGCAATCAAATTACACATTCCCTTCCATTTCTTTGCTTGCAAGGTTGAATATGCCTTTTTGTATTTTGATGTTAATTGAAAGGTGTTGCTGTGTTTCATTGCTACCTTCTCATGCATATTGGTTAGTGAGCTATTATGTTCACTATGCCTCTCATTGTTGCCAATACTCATCCACGAGCCTCTTGTAGTCACTTGCAACCATACTGTTATATACATCGACCTTCTTCATTTGCAAATGGGTAATATATTTGCTGGGAATTGAATTTATTGCTAATGACAGAGATGCTATTACATTCCTCTGCATATCTTTCGTGCTTTATTCATGAATATCCTCTCCATTGCAATTATTCCTACTCATTATGTTCATATTACTTGTTGCTTATGAATAAGAAGGATTTCATCCACAACAAACCATTGATGTTTATTAGAGTGTTTTGAATTGTTATTTAGCATTTTTTTTTAATTTTATAATGCGTTTATTAGTTTGAGGTCTAGTTCCATGTTGTTTGCATTCAAGTAAAGTACCCTGTGCTTAGTTCAAGTCTTGTGCATTTGCACTTTGAATTTTGGTAGCACCCTAGTGTCTCCCTTGTTTATGAAAAATTTAGGGAGCAGCGCATTCCCACCACGCTAGAGCAAAGTGTGTATGATAGGTGTCGGGCGACACCACGGCCGAAGTCTTCAATCCCATCACACCAGAGAAAGGTGTGCATGGAACTTCTGTAGTACTTGTTTGAAATGCACAGTTCTTTTCTCGCAGGCGTTTAAGCACATGTATGAGTACTTAGAGTTGTCCGCATCATGTTAGAAAAAAACGTGTAAAGGGCATACCAGCCTCGCCCCAAGTATCGCACCGGATTCCCTCCCAGCAAGCTAGAAAAAAACATGGATATGTGATTTTTTCGGTACGCCACAAGAGCCAAAAATAGGATTTGAGAATTTTTTGGGTTTGAAATCATTATACCTGAGCAAGCGAGTGTCAGCAGTGATGTTGGCGCGAAAATCAGAACAAAAGATTCTTCTTTTTCTATTTTTCTCTATTTGCTTTTTTTATTATCTTTTTTTTTTTAAATTGTACTAATAAAAATAATATTAATATTAATATTAACAGTGATATTAATATTAATATAACTAATTTATAATAGTAGTTAACAATAACAATTGATAGTAATAATCATAGAGAGGTTGGTTTGGTGGGTTATCGGATGAGATGTGAGAGTGGTAGTAGTTTATGTGGAGAAGAAATATTGTGAAAGAAACTTGGGTGAGGGAGATGCTTGAGTCTTTGAATGATAAGGTGAAGCGATAGGTTGCTGTGTAGGTTGGATAATATGATTGGTTGTTGAAGTCGGCTAGAGGTGTTGAGGGGGTGGGAAGTCAGACAAGATCTACAGCTAGTGTAGAAGGCATTAGATTTTGGGTACTGTTGATACTTCGAATACAACGACGAAGTCCGTTTCACGATCGGACGTTCTTTGAACAATGTTGTGCATCGATTTTGGGTGTTGGTAGTCAATTTTGGCCGTTTTTGTCTAATTTGATTGTAAGGGGTTGCACATAGGCAAATTCGACCTTCTGATTGCAACAGTGCAGACCGTTTGGCAATCGGATGTTATTTGACCTTTCAAGTGACTCGCTACGCTAACACTTAAATCGTCGATTTTTCCTCTTTTTGTGTGTATTTTAATATATGGGTCAACATCTAGTCATAAAATGTTGAAACCATAGCTCACATGTGCTTGGACTATGAAGCACTAACGTCAATAAGAGATTATATTAATGAAATTTGGAAAATCGAAACCCATGATAAAATAAGACATGCATTACACACAAAGAACATTGTTGAAGGATAATTTATGGTATACACACAAATAAGTAGATGATGTTCCAGAGGCATGCATGAATGCACATACGGACTATATAAACACAGTAATGTTAAAATCAAGAACAAATATCATTTAAAATATCAAATTTTATTTTAAATTATTTTAAAAATTGTATTCTAAATGCTCATCACACAAAAAAGAATCAACTGATTGTTTCAGCAAGCAGCATTCATTGGTGTGCACCAAAGGTCATAGCCTGCTCCAGCCACAAATCTTCTAGAGCTAAAAGGACGTTAGAACAGCCGTCCTGACATCCATGCAATGACGTTTGCAAGGCTTGGCCATGTTGAAGTGTCCATAAGACAATTTCCTACCACAACGTTTTTCTCTCAAAGAAAGAAATTTTAAACATGTTTTGTGTATGTTCGAATAATGTAGAAGACACATCAATATCCCACACCAACAGAAGAGGCCTGTTAAAGTGTCAATAATTGCCAACAGGATGAATTCAAGGAGCAAAAAAGGTAATATGCAGAATAAAAAGACAATGGTAGGAGTAGACATGAGTAAATAGAAAGATAATGAGATTGATATCAATCCAATTATGTTAGAGTTGCCATTGTATTGTTTCAAAAATGTGTCCATAATGTGTGGATATTTACGAAGTTTCATAATGCTCAAGATGTACGGAAAAGGAAACACTATATATTTTTGGAGTATGCAAAGGGAAATATACTATATTTGATATATGATTGGAACTAAATGTAAACAATTTCAACCCCATGAGTTTACATATGCTAAACAAAGCCGTCAAATATACCATCAATATTAACAAAGCACTCCACAACTACTTCACTGAAAAAGGATGCTTCCTCGCATGACTACAAGAGTACTAAACGGTTAACTATCCACCACTTATGTTTTACTAGTAAACAATCCATTCAATTTCTCTCTTCTTAGTAGTATTAAATGAAAACATTACATAACTTCTAACCAGGGACTTATTTAAACGACATTCTTCAACTTCTAAAGTTGGATCTGAATGCCTGCCTTACCAATTATACTATTTTAACTATAAGCCATCTAGTGACATCAAAACGAATGTGCATTTGCTAATATACACAAAAACAAATTAACTTTATATTTGATGTGTTTATATGCTGAAGAAAGTTTACTATTTATATTTTATCACACAATACCATAACTTTTTGCAATTCATATAGCTACATATGATAAATTCCGCAGCTAGCAACTCAAATAAGAATGCTGCATGACAAGTTTGAGAAATATAAGCTCGGTAATAGGAAGAATCAATTATTCAGTATGATGTTATGAAATGAATGATAGCATAAACAAGGAAAGATATTCATATTTAAGATGCACCTATTTTTCCGTGATTCATTTCCAGGATCCTGCACGTATGTTGGATGAATTAAATGTAGAAGCAAAATTCATAAACAAACTCAAAATAAATCAACATAAATAACAGAAATAATATAGAGGAGAAAATAAAAATGTGGGCTCCGAAAACGACGATTTTGGGTTTTCGGGTCGACACGCGTCGGGTGAGATTTTGCGCGATTTCGAGCTCTTTCGCTTTTCGAACTCATCTCGCGCGGTCGACTCGACCCGACACTAGTATTAGGGTCAACAAAAAAGAAACACTTGAAGAGAATCATCAAGACAAGTGATAAGTTGGCAAATAGAATGCACTAACAGTAAGAAAGCGAAGTAAGATTTTCCTCCCCAGCATTGAACGAAAATAACTTCAATCATTAACAATTAAGAAGCTTCGAACACATGTTTCAGTTAATATAATGGCTCCGGGCATTACAGACCTTTTGACTGCACTAACTTTGGGGTGCTGGCTTTCACATCAATAGATAGCTATGCGACTTTGGTTTTTAGGAGAGACCAGCAAGCATAGACTTTCAATAACTATTACAAGTTAACCCAAATTTAGAACTTCGGGTTTGTGGGTGTATCATATTCTATTGACCATTCAGTTATCAGAATATTGAAAGCTCTTGTTGGCTAAAGCTAACTCAACCAATCAAACACTGACTTCCATACAGAAAAAACTACACATCACCAGCACATGCATCCAGGGCCTATAAAGCTCCACTAAAGAAGCCAACATTGATTAGAAGAACCGCAACCAAGATGACCTAATTCAGCAAACAGCTCACCTAAAAGGCTAATTTTGTTGATGTCCAGCACATCAAGGCGTTTGCTACACCAAAAGCGGCAACAATGAAGGGGGATGCAGCTACTCATGCTTATTCCTTGAATACTTTCATCTCAAGGGGTGACAGAAATTCCCAAGGAATAGCATAATGGTAGTTTCAAATTGCTAACTGAAGCAACCATTCCTTGTTTCGAATTTTGAAAACAATTATTAGATATGTAGTTAGTTTTTTAATAAGTATATTCCCACACATTTCAAGCATATCCAATGGATGCTTCCCTCAAATAAACTATAATTAGGAAACTATTAAAACTATTTCACCTTAGAATTATGATCTTGAAATAATCTCTTCTTCATAGAATCGATTCTTTCTATCAACCCAATTATCCCCTCTTTCATGTCACTTGAACTAAGTATATTCACACAAATGAACATGAATTAGATCCCAAAACCAAAAACTTTTAGTCTCGCTTCCTCCTCACTGTTCAACAAATCTCCACATAAAAACAATTTAATATACATACTAATTTCATCAAAGACTAACCCTTCTCTAGCAGCTCTACCTTTTGGAAATTAACTCACCCTTCCTAATCCAAAACAACTGAAACATAAAAAAAACATCTGTTGGTGGAATTTTTTCATCCTCAATAGAAGGGAATATTTTATGATCAAGCATGTCATGGAAAATAATATATTACCCTGAATGATAAAAATATTATTTTAATATGTTCTTAATAACAAAATTTGCATTTATATTTTACCAGTCTTTTGACTACTTGATATATTTGATCGAATATGATTTTTTTTAGTTTGGGGTACAAGTTTGTGGGCTCCGAAAATTTGTGCCCCATCCTCCCCGCCGCGCTTTTGCTTTCTGCTGTACAAGTTTGTGGGCTCCGAAAATTTGTGCCCCATCCTCCCCGCCGCGCTTTTGCTTTCTGGGGGGGGGGGGGGGTTTAATGGATTAAGTTCCAGGGGAAATTTTAGGAAGACAGATTGGGATTGTAGGTAAGACACACCTAGAAATTTCGTCCTCATTTTGTGAGGATTTTATGATCTGAGTTCTAGTTTCTTATAGGCGCAAGCCCCTATAGTTAATTACCCTGCCGATCACGAGAGAGAACTTTCGATTAAGGCTAATCGTCAATGAATATGTCATATCAGTAGATACGCGATATCAGACATATAGTAGCAGCATGGATTGAAGTGCTTGAAATTTTGATATTTAAAATTGAAAATTGCACTATATTACATTTAAAGCGGATGGTGGGGCGGGGGAGTGATGATGAGCCCGATCAAGATCCCATGGTTTCGTTATCCCGGGCCATTGTGGTCCCTAGTTTACTGAGTTAGAGGAGGTAGTCAACCCAACCTAAAAGAAGGATCCTTGTTAGCAGTCATGGGATGCGTTGTCCCAAGGTACCTTATAGACCTTGGGCATTTGTCTAAGGGGACAAATTTGAATCCACCTTAGCTAACGAAGGGCTTCGTGTCTTATCAAGCACATCCTATTGATTCATTGCTCAATGATTTGATGCCATTTGGGAGCATACAGGCGTTGACCATGACCGTAATATAATGGTGTCATTTCGCAGTGAATCACTTGGTTCAGATGGTCCCTATCATAATCGTTTACCTGTGGAGCTATTTAGCGGTGAAACCCCTTGTGTAGTACCATTTGACGGCAAAACCACTAGTTAGAGGACATGTGTTACGTACTTACTGGAAAGAGACAGATTGAGAATGAATCATGGTGATATTTTCTACTAAACATTAGCTCTTTGTGAGCTCGAGTAGTTTTAAAATTTGTCCACCTCGGCAAACCTTTGATGAGGGTGGATGTATATTTGCTGTAAGTATTTTATGATTTATTTAATTTTAAATATCTTGAACTTTGGTATTTTTTTAAATTTTGGATTTTATGGGCATTTGAAAGTATATAATCCCCTCCGGTTGAGATAAACATTCAACTGACCATCATCAGAGTATTTATAAATATTTTGTTTTGTTGATTGAACCTTGTCGACTCTATATACTCGCTGACAGAGGATCGGGTTCGAATCTAAATTTATATCTTAACCCATGCGACACTCTCAGACGGCACATGTGTACTTACAATGCGCTTACTAGTGCCTACACAAGTATATGCCATTAGATGCATTTCATATGATGCATTCATGTGTGTGTGTGAACAATAGTACTTTTGAAATGCAATTGTGATATCAAATGGCACACTAGAGTGAAACATTCTACTCATGCAGGAAGTTCTTTCAACATGCAACCGTAATATCAGATGACATGCATGTGTTCTATAAGTTGCGACAAACGCATATGCAACATATAATCATATAAGTGCAATGCGTATATGAGGGGCATTTTTAGAACATTCATATGCAATGAAAAGGGGTATATGACAACATAGGTGATAATTGCTGCGCGAGGTCTTATCATGGGCTTTGTTGACACCTTCTGTCTGCTCATACGAATGTTGCAAATCCGGTGGTGTAGCATTGCACCTCATTAGCCTGTGGCTTTGACTATTGATTCCTTATTTTTACTTACAGGTGAATTGTAGCGTTATCACCTAATTGCCACGAGATATCTCATTGTTCTAATATAGACTCTCTTTCCTCATTCACTGGGACATTGGATTTATAAATCAACTGACCTTTGTTCGGATTAGGTAAACACATCTAAGCGACATGAGGTCATTTGGTGATAGATGATGTATCACAAGCTGGTGGGAACAAAGGCTCAGTCAGTGCATTGTTATATTACTTTTTCTCCAATCTGTCACGATCTTGCAACCCTTAGTTGGTCGCTTATTAGTTGATATCTCTACACTGCTAAGGGTGCACTTCATGACATTCTGGGAGGACTCATCCTTCATGAATTTAGGTAGTACTAATTTGAGAATATTAAAGAATTCTTTTACATGATTTTGGAATAGTGTGCCTGAAAGTACTACTCCTGATGTGAGAACCCTTGGATTTCATATTTTTTTTTGTGTAGTTAGTCTGTACAAACTGTCTATATGAACTGAACAAGTGCAAGTCAGTTTGTACGAACCGTTAGTACAAACAGAACAAATTGGAGGTTCGTCTGTACGAACCGAAATTCATCCGTGCGAACTGAACAAAAATTTTTGATAGAGCCCTTCGTTCAGGGACAAAAATCAATTATCGTCTGTACGAATTGTGTACAGAGGAGATCGTCCCGGGAAAAACGAAAAACATCATCCGTATGAACGTAAATATCTCTTCTCTATTTATAGACCGTTTGACACGTTTTGAAGAGAGAGAAATGAGAGGAGAGAAAGAGAACGAGAGAGAAAAGAAAAGCTTGATTTCAGAGGCCGTGGAGTGATTTTCGTTCGTTGACGCAGTTAGAAGAATTGTTCGTCTCGCAGTAAGGAATCCATAACCTATTTCTGATTTTGAAGATTTTGTGTTTTGATTTTTTTTCTGCTCAGATTTGTGTTTCTGTTATCGCAAAATGTGCATATATTTGTATTAACGAAACATTTATTGCATATCTTTTGGTATGTTGTTGAGATGATGATTTTGCACGATTTGAATATTTTCTGAAAAGTTTTCACTGGGTATTCTGAATTCTGAAGTGTTTTTATCAAATAGAAAATTATCTGGATGTTGAAAAATATTGCTTCACTTCAATAAAAGCTTTGAAATATTGTTTTACACGATCTCTGGTAATTTGAAAATTTTCTGAAACTATATGTTTTGATTCTGTCCGGGATTTCTGTCTACTATACGATATTTTAAGGATTTTCTAAATTTGAGCTAAATGCATTGATGAGATGAAAATGAATGTGGATATATGATTGAAATTACTGTTATATTATTGCAATACTACTGTATGTGTAAAGACAAGAAAAGTGGTTGAACCATTGGTTGGAGACTGATTGACCTGTACAGGATGGTAGGCCAACAGGCTTTCCTTTAAATATGGTTTGGTGTTATCCTCTACTGATTCACGTGATATTGATTGGGAGTTATAAGGAGATGATTACTGTGCCGACGGGCAAAGAGTGATGACTTTGATTACTGAGCCAACGAATAATGACATAAGATTCTGATACTGATACAAGATTGAAAAACACCGTAATAGCCAGGGCTTTTACTTGTTGAGAGTGATTACTTAAAAACATGTATTTTATCATTTATTACTACTGTACATATTTATTGATATTATACGGATTTACTGTTACTGCACGAATTTACGGTTATTGCATTACTGTTTCTATCACTAGATTATTACTGATACTGATACAGGCACTGATACTATTGATTTACTGTACTGACATTATGCATGTGATATACTGAGAATGTGACATGTGATTCATTGAACACGTGATATAGATTACTGGAGTGTATGTGATACACTGAGCACGTGATATTAACTGGATTTGCAAGTGTACGTTTTGATATAATTCTACTGCATTGATTGATTCCAACTGACTCGAACGATGTTATGATTTTATTTTATTGATCTAATTGCAATAGTCATTAATGATAAATTGATTTGATACTTTATATGATTTTATATCGACTGATATATTGACTCGATGATTTCTTTATTGATTTGACTGATATTACATATGCGATGATTTCTTCATTGATTTGACTCATATTATTGACCCGAGGATTTCTCTATTGATTTGACTGATGTTATAAATATGACTACTGTAGAGATTTGATGCACGTACTGATTCAATGAGCTTTACGGACTTTTATACTGTTTACTTATTCTTCTACTGTCGATTGTGGATTTTATTATTTTTGAATTGATATTGATTATGCATTGATTACTATTTCTGCACGATTTTTGAATCTGCATTGACTTAATGATCACACGAAAGTAATTGATATGATTTAATTGATTGACATGCATATTGTTTCTGTACCGTGCTTTGATATCAGTTGTAGGTATTTGGTAACCTGCTGGGCTTTTTAAGATCATTTTATGTGATTAATGATTTCAGGTCATGGCAAAGGAGCAGAAGTGTGAGATTGATAAGGAATCTTTAGTTTTTTTTTCTTTTGTTATAGTTATTCTTTTTGTACTCAGGACAGAATGGATACGTGATAATTGTGAAGATACTGAAAATTGTAAATGACTTTTGGGGAATGAATAATAAATGTTTACATGATGTTTTAAATTATAGAATATTTTGTACTGATGAATGACATAGATAGCTCTGGTAAGTTGATGGTTTAAAGGATAAAAAAAAATAATTTTTCCAAGTTAGATCCTTGGCGCGTCACAATTGGTATCAGAGCAGTGTTATTGCAAGAATTGATTATTACAAGAGTTATATGATTTGATTGAGAGTTGGGTAGAATGGGTAGTTTCAAGTGCATCATTTTGCATACATAGTTGCATGTGTGTATCAATCAGATTATACTGAACTGTGCAGGTGAAAAGTTAAATGGATAATCCAGAGTCAAGTGTGCCAAATGAGCAACACAGTGCAACACTAGTACCTTCAGAAAATATGACGCAGTTGGCTACTATTATAGCACAGGTAATGGGTGACACATAGAGTAAGTTGACTGGAAGCAAAGAAGAAGCAGACAAGCATTTATAGACATTTCATAAGTTGAAGCCTCCGTTTCTCAAAGGAGCTATAAGACCTCAGGCTGCTGAAGATTAGTTAATGAGAATAAAAAAGATTTTTGACAGCATGCAATGTCCAGAGAGTCGGAAGGTGCCTTTGGTTGCATTCCTGTTTGAAGGAGAAGTAGAGAGATGGTGGATTGGACAACAAAGAGAGAAATTTCAAGGGAAAACAAATGTTGAGATTACTTGGGACGAGTTCACTATAGTGTTCAGGATGTGGTTTGTACCTCCGTCAGCTCGACAACAAATGCAAGAAGCTTTCGGTAAATTAGAGCAAGGACGCAAGACAGTGATGCTGTATGAGGCCGAGTTTACTGCACTTGCTCGGTACGCTTCTCATTTGATCCCCACTGCTGAAGAAGTGTTATAGATTTCTACAATGATTGAATAGGGAGCTTAGACATCCGCTAGTACCATTACGGATTCATGAGTTTTCAAAGTTGGTAGAGCAGGCCAGACTGATAAAGATTGATTTGGCAACACCAGCATCAAGATATGAAGTCGCCAAGAGGAGTAGAGATGAACTAAGTAGAGAAAGAGATAGAGATAAGAAAAGCAAGTATAATGATTCGAAGGATTCTGTGTCAGTAACATCATCCATCAGTTACAGTGAGTGCTTTCATTATGGTCGATGACATGCAGGTCGGCGTTACTTATTGACGGGATAATATTTTCGTTGTGGACAGCAAAAACATAGAGTAGCAGATTGTCCTCAGAGAGGATTTGGAGAAGGAACTGATTCTGGTACAAGACAGTCTGGACGTACTGTAGGATAAAGGACTGTTGGATCAAGAGCATACAATGAAAGATCAACGAACAGGACGAATGACAGAGCTGGCAGTGATAGTCAGAGAGACCATTGAACCATGACCTACTGTACCTACTCCAGTGATGTCACGTGAATATAGTTTACAGCATCATGAAGATCAATAATAACTTGAAAGTTCTACTAGTAAGAAATTTATTTGATAGACTGATTGACATGACATTTCATGCATAGTTGAATAACATGTGATAGAATGAACTGTATGAATGTATGATTTCTGATGAGAATTGATTTGATTTGATTTTTAATTAGACGGATTTATTTTATATCAATTTAGTGTTCAAACCCTTAAGGTAAATGTCGGGGACGACATTTTTCTTAAGGTGGGTAGATTGTGAGAACCCTTGGATTTCAGATTTTTTTTTGTGCAGTTAGTCTTTACGAATTGTCTATATGAACTGAACAAGTGCATGTTAGTCTATACGAACCATCAGTATGAACATAACAAATTGGAGGTTCGTCTGTACGAACTGAACAAAAATTTTTGACAGAGCCCTTCGTCGAGGGACGAAAATTGATTATCGTCTGTACGATCTGTGTACAGAGGAGATCGTCCCGGGACGAATGAAAAACATCATTCGTACGAATGTAAATATCTTTTCACTATTTATGGACTATTTGACATGTTTTGAAGAGAGAGAAAAGAGGAGAGAGAAAGAGAAGGAAAGAGAAAGGAAAAGCTTGTTTCAGAGGCTGCAGAGTGATTTTCGTCCGTCGACGTAGTTGAAAGAATTGTTCGTCTCGTAGTAAGGAATCCATATTCTATTTCTGATTTCGATGATTTCATGTTTTGATATTTTTCTACTCAGATTTGTGTTTCTATTACCGAAAAACGTGCATATCTTTGTATTGACAAAACATTTACAGTGTAACTTTTGGTATATTGTAGAGATGATGATTTTGCATAATTTGAATATTTTCTTGAAAGTTTTCAAGAGGTATTCTGAATTCTGAAGTATTTATCGAATAGAAAATTATCTAGATGTTGAAAAATAATGCTTCAGTTCAATAAAAGCTTTGAAATATTATTTTACACGATCTCTGGTAATTTGATTTTTTTTTAAAATTGTGTGTTGATTCTGTCCGGATTTCTGCCTACTGTACGATATTTTAAGGGTTTTCTAAATTTGAGCGAAATTTTTTTGAAACTATGTGTTTTGATTCTATAGGATGGTGCGCCGACAGACTTTCCTTTAAATATGGTTTGATGTTATCCTCTACTAATTCGCGTGATACTGATTGGGAGTTATAAGTAGATGATTACTGTGCCGACGAACAAAGAGTGACGACTCTGATTACTGAGCCAACGGATAATGATATAAGATACTGATACTAATACAAGACTGAAAAACACCGTAATAGATAAGGCTTTTACTTATAGAGAGTGATTACTTAAAAGCATGTATTTCATCATTTATTACTACTATATGGATTTATTGATATTGTATATATTTATTATTACTACACGATTTCACGGTTATTGCATTACTGTTTCTGTCACTGGATTATTATTGATACTGATACAGGCACTGATACTACTGATTTACTGTACTGACATTATGCATGTAATATACCGAGCAAGTGATATGTGATTCACTGAACACGTGATATAAATTACTGGATTGTATGTGATACACTGAGCATGTGATATTAAATGGATTTGCAAGTGTACGTTTTGATATTATTTTACTGCATTCATTGATTCCAACTGTCTCGAACGATGTTATGATTTTATTTCAATGATCTGATTGCAATAGTCATTAATGACGTATTGATTTGATACTTTATACGATTTTATACCGACTGATATTATTGACCCGATGATTTCTTTATTGATTTGACTGATATTACATATACGATGATTTCTTCATTGATTTGACTGATATTATTGACCCGATGATTTCTCTATTGATTTGATAGATGTTATAGATACGATAACTATAGAGATTTGACGCACGTACTGATTCAATGAGCTTTACAGACTTTTATACTGTTTACTGATCCTCCTACTGTCAATTGTGGATTTTACTGTTTTTGAATTGATACTGATTATGCATGGATTACTATTTCTGCACAATTTTTGAATCTGCATTGACTCAATGATCATGTGAAAGTGATTGCTATGATTTGATTGATTGACATGAATATTGTTTCTGTACCGTGCTTTGATTTCATTTGTAAGTATTTGGTGACCTGCTAGTGTTGACTTAAAAAAAAATTAGAACAAAAAAAATCAAAATAAAAAAAAAATCAGAACAACCGACATACCTCTCCTCCGACCCCACACAGGCGGTTATGCCCAAATTAAACAACGCACTGCTTCGCACGACGACAATAACTTCACGATAAAAAGGAAGGGAGAAATGAAAAATAGGAACTTACGCTCTCTATCGTTGGAAATCGTTGCTTCATAGGAGAAATCTAGGGTTTGCCATTCATCTTCTCTTTTCGTCATTACTGTTCGACTCCATTGCTTCACGTGCAGAGATCGCACGCACTGCTTCTTCCACTCCTGTGGCTGTGCGACTTCGGCTCCTGCAGAAATTGCACAAGCCGCTTCTACGGCTCTTTCCCAGAGAACGAACGAGCCGCTCTTCGGCTCCTTCATTGCAGTCTGACTTCTCTCTCCGGCCGACCTACCTCCGGCCGACCTAGCCGCCTCCGCCGCCGCCTGCCGACGTCGAGCCCGTGCGTGATCTTCCGCCTCCTCCATGTCCGATCGGGCTTTGCTCCTTCCCGATCCCCCTCTCTATATATTAATATATATAATATATATCTTATAATATATATTATATGTATTATAATATTTATATATATATAATGATAATAAAAAATTTTATTATTATTATATATATAATAATATAATATTATTTGTGAAAAAAAGGGACTTTCAAAAAAAAAATGTTGAAGACCCCGGCCGTCGTACCTTAGGTCCGACCGGGATGGTTTCAAATTGAAGACCTCGTGTCGTCGATCTTAGATCCGGCCGAGA